>NC_049202.1:11432974-11656085 GCF_013347855.1 Anguilla anguilla | reverse complement strand
TCCTGCTCGGCCGGTGCCAGGCAGCAGGCTGGCCCTCGGCAGCGGGCGCTCCCCGCAGACGGGGCGGCCTGGCGCGGCGGAGTCGGAGACCGCAGCCGTCTGCCTTTCATGTGCGCTCGCTCTCTCTCTCTCTCTCTCTCTCCGCGGCGAGCGAGCAAGCGAGCGAGCGAGCGACGCACCAGGGGCAGGGCGGCCTGCCGCCGCTGCTGCGGCTTTTCCCAGGCTTCAGACGAGAGGGTGTCTCCGAGATCAAAAACACGTCCCTGACAGTGATGAGAAGCCGGGGAAATTAGGAGCGAGCGCGGCAGATCTATTACTAGAATGTCAAGACAGCGCGCAGACTGTCTGCGACAACAACAACAACCCAAAAAAAAAGAAAAGAAAAAAGAGAGCAGGGCTGTCTTTTATCCCTGGTAAGTGAGAATGACTACCCCTTTTCCAGGGTGGTATTGGGTAACTCAAGTCTCTTGCATCTTCTCAGAAGAGCGGCTCTGAGGAGTTTCTCACACTTTAGGTGGGTTCCGGGGTGGGGGGGGGGGGGGGGGGGGGGGAGGGGGTTGGGGGAGGCCCACGTCAGACGGAACCGAATCCCAAGCCGATTCCTGCAGGCCGTTTCTCTGGGAACAGCTAGCCCTGCCTGAAAGGGACGTTGGCCAAAATGAGCAGTGGGGTCATATCTAATTCTACCAGTGCCTTCACTTCCGAACCGCAGAACATATTTTTAACTCGGAGCACGAAGTAAAAAATACCCATAAAATTGCTACTCTCTTGCCCTGCCCGATTATCCTAAAATACCTATGCGCTGAAGGAGGCCCACAACCTGATGTTGTATTTTGTTTTGGCTTTTTTTTTTGTTTCTTTTTTTTTTTTGTCTGGTTACCGTTTAACTCTTTGATTTTTTTTAAGGTAAAATTATTCCTTGGCAACACAGTGTTGAGGTGGCTCCACTAATGGAGCAGTAATTTAGAAGCACTTTGATGTTTCATTCATTACCTGGGATGTAGCCGGCTGGCGTTTGTATCCGAGTTCATTTTTTTTTTTCTTTTTTTTTTTTTTTTGCTGCCTAATTAAATGTAATTGCTTTATTTTGTAGCGGGACCCATACATGCAACCTAGCCTTGTAATAAGAGAAATTGCATGGATGGACCCGAGGACTGGCGACGCCGGCTAGAAGACTCTCCCGCTGTCACTCCCAGCCCTGGTACGTACATCTGCACCACGCAACCTTGTCATTACCCCCTTCCCTTCTCTCCTGACGCTCCTGGGCTGACGGCGATGAAGTCATTTGTTTTACAGGAAGGAATGCAGTCTCTTGCGTTCCCCGTCAAAAAAATATTTCACATTTCTCAGTCTGGCGCTCGCCGTGGCGTTTGCCAGAATTTCTGCAGCGCGTGAACAGCATTCGTTGCATTCTTGTCAATTTGAAGTATCTCCGTAGCGCAGGTACGTTGCTCTAATAGGACCAGCTGAAGAGAGATGCGTCGTTTTTGATCCTTTCAAATTTTCCGGAAACTGGAATGTGTTTCCTGGTGTCCTTGTAGCCTTTTTTTTTTTACAGTGGGTGGCAACTGACCTTCTGAAGTATTCCAAAAATGATGTTACAACATCAAGACAAGAACACCCCCTTTATTAGGCACGATGTCGAGTTTAAGCACCTCCAACGGCGTAGACACCTACTAGTTTTCCCGCGCCCCTTTCGAATGCAGAACAAGACGCACGTTTCGGGGGGGGGGGGGTTTTGGGGGGGGTAGAAATTACAAGCCTCCGAGGGCCCGTAATGAAGAGGGGAGTGTGGGTGACCCCTTCAGGCGCGAGCCGGCCGAAGGTGTGCCGGGACGATTAATCACATGGTTCGGGGCTGGAGTCGGCCCCTCCTAATGACAGGCCTTCCCCCCCCTCCAGCACCGCGAGCATCTTTCTCCCTCCCCGCGCTGGTGCCAGCCGGTCTGCCACGGAACCCGCTCCGGCTCCGGCTCCTATTTCAGCCCAATGTGAGAAACTGCAGCCAGTAACTTAAGTCTGATAGCGGCAGACGGATCGATAAAAAGTACGGGGTATTAAAGGGCACCCGGGCCCGTTCCCTGAAGACGGAAAAAAAAAAAGAAATAAAAAAAAAGGTTGTGTTTGTAGTTATCATTTAACATGGATATCTAATTGGGGCTTTTTTTAAGGTTTCTTGGGGGAAAAACAGCCTTGTTAGGTCTGTAAACTCAACATAGCGAACACAAATTAAGCCAGCGGTCCTCACAAGGCATGTTTACGACAGGCTGCCCGTCGAAACGGTTTCCAGGGGTGTAATGTACTCATCACGCCACTGCTAAGCCTGCACGCCTTGTCAGCAGCGCCTGGGGTTTTTTTTTACGATCCGGGGAAGCGATGATCGAATCATCTCATGAAGATGTCAGAGAAAGAAAGCAGGGGGATCTCTCCCGTGCAGTTGAACCCGCAGCCGCTTGGGAGAGCGAACGGGGGGGGGGAGGGGGGAAACGTCTGCATTGTAGCACGATCTCGCCATAAAGTGTGACATCAACTGTCATGGAGGGATCACACACGTCTTCCCCTCGCGTGTGGTCCTTGTACCACAGCCACTCTTTTCCTATTTGAAAGGCAGCAACTTTGGTGATCCATATGCAAATCATCAGCCACATGGTCATTTGGGTTATTCCGGGAAGTCTTCTTGTATTTTTTTTTATTTATGTTTTAATTTCAGATAAAACTCTTGGGAGTTGAAATGCTATAAATTGCGAGTTAAATAGCAACTTCCTTTAAACATGTAGATTCCCAATTGCAGTATAATTTTTTTTTTTTTTGGGTTGTTTATGAACATGTTACTTTTTAAATGTATATTTATATAGGTCTGTACACATGTACTAAAGTGAACTCATGAAAGAATAATAAGGTTTTAATTAAAGTACAAATTCACATGAAAATCTGATATTGAATAATGTAAGGCATAGCACAAGTGAGGTTTGTAAATGGAAATATTTTTAAAGCATAATTAATGATGACGTATTTCATTCATCACTGTAGACCATTTTATTTATTTTGCAATGCATTTTTATGCAGCTTTTCCTCATAATAAGAACCAGTCATATTTCATTTTACCCTTTGGTGTAGTTGTTATTTATCTGTTTTGGCCCTCTAATTCTTAGAATTAGGTGGAAGTTGTCCCTGGCCAACAGTGTCATTATTGAACTATAAATCTTCGCGTTGTCTTCTCTGACGCTGGATAGTGTCTGCTCAGCGTCAAACATTCCCCGGCTGGCTTGTGTTATGAGGCCTACAAATGACTCAACAAAGAATTCTGTGAATGCATAGAAGCTTCTGGACTAGGAAGCTTGTGCACTAGGAGATGTTCCTGTGTGTAGCTGATACATGTTCTGAAGTCCCTGTACTCCCAGTATTTGATCCGCACTAAAGCGTTCACAGTGCATTTTGTCTTTCCACTTTTAATGAATGTTAAGGACCTCAATGGACTCGCTGGATGTTGTTGAGTGGTTTGTCATCACAAGTATTGCACTTTTGGAATGCCTCCTTACATAACTACCAGAGTTTTCTTGGCAGTTACCAGAGTGAAATGATTGTTGTCACCGTAGGCGCTTTGGTGTTAGAAGCTGGCAGAGATATTTTTCACATGCTGTTGGAGGGGATTAAAAGAAAGCCACACCTGCCCTCGCCCCCCCCCCCCCCCCCCCCCCCCCCTTCCCCCCACTCCATGTGTCTCCCCTGCAGGACCCAAGAATATTCACCTTGAAAAGCTTGAATTGTCCTCCTGGCTATAGGAAATGGAACCACTTCCCCGGCTTTGGTCCTGTCAGGTCTAATCGTCGTGGCATTTCATTAATACCTCCTCCACATGGAATAATCCCCAGTCCAAAGGACGGTGACTCGCCTCTTACAAGAATCCCCTCATGACCCAGGTAATTAAGCCTACAAATTAGTGAAAGGCACCAATGCGGAAGTCAACTGGTAGACTGTGGTCGGGACGCAAATTTATGGATTTTCCCTTAAGCTGCTTGTCTTGTGGAAGCTTTGATAGAAAACATATGATATCAATTATCATTAACTCCGTGCGGTTTCCGTGTTAGGAGCCCCGATGCAGACCCTTCCATTATCATCCTCTCGCAATGTCTTTTAAGTATTGCAGATTGGCTCGGCGCTCAGACATGCAGTCGTTGTTATCTTCCGAAGCAGAATCTTCTGTTCAGAGTGAATCCAGTTGTCCCCAGATTGCTGGAAGTGTATCTTTGTGAAGTTTACATACCTCTTTAGCATTCCATCTCTTCTGATCTTGAGAGAATAGGCTGCATTTAGCAGTGCAGATAAAATGAATATTTCTATTATGAAACACTGACAGTGAAGGAAGTGAGGGGATTATTTCCAACTGCATAAATATTATAAGCGAAGAAGCACAGTATGATTTCAATCAGGATAAGATAAAAAGAAATAGGACAGAGTACGTATATGAAATTCAAGCTGCTATCTGACATAAATTCAGCAAATAGTCTGTTGGATGGAACATAGAGAAACTTAGACCAAGCTAATCACATGTGCAGTGTCCATCAGCATCTGCAAATGTTGTTCCTATATATTTTTTTTGTTCTTATCAGTGACAATTTAAATTCATATAGGGACTTTTTTGAAATAGAAGTAACACTTATTTATATTCATTTTACATGGTAAATGCTGGAATTTATTGTGGTTATACTGAATCTGGGTCCTAACCACTTTTCTGCTAGTAGCTAAGAGGCCTCTTACTATAAGCATGTATGATTTACAATTATTTGGAATGATGTTTTAATTTGATTTACTGTCCTAAAACCCATTTAAATCCCTTGAATGGTTGGATGGCTCTGCAAAGTCAAATTAACAGTTTGTGTTTCATGAGATTTGTTGAAAGATTCGGATGAATTGACCTCAATCCAAAAGTTTCCAGGCCACCTAAGAGCTGTATGATACTGTCCTCTCTGCTGTCTCAGCTCTTATTTGAGTGACCCAAGGACGATTGCTCAAGATTTTTGGGTTCTTCGCGTCTTTTTAATTCACCAGTGTTTTTTTTTTTTTCTCCAAACTTTACTTTCCTAATCACATCTGTAAGCCTGTTCCGCTCAGCTACTGGGGAAACTAACTCAACTGCCATCCCAAGAGTGTGCACCCAGCCACTTCTTGTTTCCACTCTACCGTCCACCAGATCCACTGTGCGGTCTCTGCTGGAACAGGCAGACTGCAGTCAATCGATCAATCACAGGAGTCGCTAATGTCCAATGAGGAGAAGCAGACTATCTACTAAAACCCTCCCTCCCTGGCCAACACTATAGCTAATTGTCTCTCAGCCGCAGTCTGGGCTGGCACAAGCAGCGTTGAAATCTTGACTGTGGAACACATCATCAAGCCAAAAGCTTTTGCTTTTTTCAGCAGGGCAGACCAGCTGATAGCCTTTTGCTCCCGGTTTAATGAAATCAAGGGTACTATTGAAAGCAAACCTTTTTAAATGTCACGCTTATAATTATATGACCAAATGGCGGGTTATGTGCATTGACATGCTGCACTTTGATGTCCTTTCTTCCTGTCTTTTTAGTGCAGTTAAGGCCCGTCACATTGAAGTTGTCCACCTGTTTGAGAGTCTGTTTATTAATATTCTGAGTCAGATTTTAAGTGTACCGTGGATGAATGCCAAGCTTTCTGGAGCAAGACTGCTGGGTCATAAATGTTTCAGTGAGGCAGTAGATGCGGGTGGCCTTTGAGTAGTTTTCCATAGTTTATCCTGAGCTTTGTTTTATTGTTCCATCAACAAATAAACTTGGAATTAATATTCAATAACTAATACCCTATTATTTTTATTATTTATTTATTGTTAATTTTCAGATATCATCTACACAATTTTTAATGAATGATTTGAACCTACAGCAACTTTGTGTTTTAGAATGAAATTTAAAACAGCATTTTTTTTAGAGCAGCAAGCTGGTTCTTTCATTTAAGGAACAGAATGTCCAAACATGAGCAGCAAGGTTGAAAAACTGTCTATTTGTACTAATTCTGAGCTCCTTATAAACAAGGCGGTAAATTCTCTTAATGCTTCTGAATTACTGTTATGGGTTAGTTTGCCCAGCTTTGCTTTCCAAAGTTTTCCACCACAGAAATTTTCAATGCATCGCGTGCCAGTGCAGACTAATATGTAGATGACTGGCAAACCATGTTTTTGATGAGGCTGGCGTCTCACCTCCCCATATTTTGACATTTGTAATTTTATTTTTTATTTATAGGTTACTGCTAATGACCTGGTTTGGCCAGCAGGGTTTAAATTAGACATGCGAGGCATATATGCTTTTTTGCAGACTTAGTTTCGCTTACAGTTTCCATAAAAGCACAAGCTCACGCAAAGCAATACATGCAAGGCTTCTCAGAGAGTGCCTTTTAAAAAGCATTTTTAAAATTGGTGGTATTAAAATAAGATGCAAAACCTATGCCTTTTTTTTTTTTTTTGCTTTTTAAATAAAACCGCACATTGATGAATCAAACTCATCGCAGCCATATTAGGGGTCTGAACCCTTCTGAGGTCCCAGTTCTGGTTGGAGCAGACCCAGTTCTGGTTGGAGCAGACTCACAGCAGACGCCCAACGCCGCCGTCGTCTGGTTCAGTGTGTGGATATCATTGGTGTTGTGGTTAGCGTGGCATTCTGGGACTGAGATGGCCCGTTCACAGTGGCTCCCAGTATCATGATCCCCCTCTTGCTTCACTAAATCTCTCAGTTTCCCTCTAATTACCTCTTAAGAAAACCTAGATGGTCTGAAGAAGGCTTGTATGTTGTACTGCTGATGTGATGATGGGGGTGTGTGTGTGATTATGGCTGAAAACCATGGGGAATGTGTTTTGATTCGCATGGTAGGATGCTGAGGGAAATTTAAGGGGAGGAGGGGGCAGTTTGTGAGGGTAAACCCCGCCATAGCTCAGGGCCATGCTAGTGCGCACTCATGGAAGAATATGCGAGACTGTAGGCTTGAAAATGAAATGCGTATATATGAGATTTTACGGTGAGCTGCTTCAGCCAGTTTTCTCATTAAGAAAAATTATAGGTATGCTTATGCTAGTGGTTACTTTCGGTTTACACCAAATGTCGCTATATACAACAAAGATAAGTCTATAATGCTAAGCATTGTATGTGAATTGTCATACATGCCATTTTACAAACACCCTAAGGTGGAGTTTAGTCTAATCTTACAGTGTACAAAGTTATTCTGGGTTGTGATGGGACTTCACCAGGCCAAATTGCTCTTGAAATAGACTATTCATTGGGGAAAACTATACCAGGTGATTTTGGTTACTCCTCAAAATAACTTAAGGAGACCATGTACTTGTCATCTCTGTGTTTAGCCCTGCCAGCAGATGCTAGAAAACATACTTCCTTCAAAGCAAAATAATGTACAATCATCTGTTTAATCAAACATAATGGCATTTATCAAACCTCTGCCCACAATGTTCCACTTTTATCCTTGGTAATTAGCACAGGACCGAGCTGTCCAAGTGCCCACTGTCTCTTTCTGTGATCACTTCGCTTTTTGGGTGATTATGTAGCCTCTTGTTTGGAGCCTCTGTTGTAGTGAATGCTCATTGAAGGAAACTATTTCACTAAATGCCGACCATTCAGACCATTCGCTTTCCTCATATCCTGCCAGATAAGCTCGTACAAAAGCCCTATTGCTCACCAGAGGCTTCAAACAGCTGCCAAACTATGCACTTGTTGCTTAACATCCTCTTTTCCCTTAAACCTGATAAAAGGAGTTGTAATGTCAGGAAGTGAACGCATTCCTTTCATCCTATTCACAAATTCGAGCTATGAGAAGAAGCCGCATGTTCCCAGCAGAATGGCCCGGGATTAGCGTAAAATGGGACTTATAAGTTATGTCGTCATCCAGTGTCTGGCTACATATCCAAGCATGGCACATGTAGTCTTTACTCAGTTTATAGGTCACAATAGGGTAAACTTTGCCCACAACTAGACCAGAACATGTCATGAATATGCAACTATAAATTAAAATGAATGGCATTCATTCATGAGGGTCACCATAATAAGGTTCTGTTGGATCCAAAAACAGTTTTTTTCCCCAGATGAACATCTGAAATAGAAATAGACTATTGTGAACAGTCTCTAATAATCATTTCATAAATCATTTGTCTACAATGTCATAGTCCAATATCCATTGATTTAACTATTCCTGAGCGCAGATAGATACATTGCATAGAATATTTTGATTGGCAACAAAATAGTGATGAGCCATGATACAAGACATCCCAACATTAGACACATATAACTGGCAAAATAAAACAACTGTATTCATTTTTCTTCAGTTCGATATACAAAATACTTTTTCTTTGTGTATTTCTCCCAGGAACAGGGCTTAACATGCATCTGTAGTTCTGAGAAGATCTGAACTATTTCTTAAAATCATTCATATTCCTTGCAAATTCATATGCAATGGTTAGCAATGGTTAAGAGAACTTTTGAAAAATAAAATGTACTGGCTCATGTTTGGGAAAGAGGTTCTGATTACTCAAATACAAAGAGGTTTTAAGCAATACTCTGTTTCATTGATCTCTTGCCAAATATCCTCTTAATTAGATGCCTCTGCACTCTGTAATATTGTTGGAAAACTGAGGAGTAAAATTTACAAAGTCTTGAAACTCTGTCATGGATCAAATGCAGCTTTGAAGAGCTCCAGCTGAATGAGAGCAGAATTTTGAGAATGCCCATGAACAGTTGTCGACTTTCAAGTGCTAAAACCAGAATAGCTTCCAAAAATGTGAACAATGTACTTGATCAATACAAAAAGAGAATATTAGTCTTTAGTCAAAGATAGTTCTGATTTTAAACAAAAATATTTGGCTACTATATATATACACACACGCACACACACACACACACACACACACACACACGCACACGCACGCACACACACACACACACACACACACACACACACACACGCACGCACACATACACAGACACACACACACACACACACACACAAGGTTCAGGGATCCATTAATTGCTAAGGTATTCCGTGGCTTAAAAAGAGAGTTTTGACAGAGCTTTTCCATCTTCTGAAGATCCAAGGAATCTTTTCATTGTTCCATCATAAAGGGGAAGCTCTTCAGAGTACAAATACAAAAAGCCTGTGCTCCAAACTGGGGGGAAGCACGTTACTGTTAACCTGCCCTCCCGATAATCCAGTAATTGCGCTGAGAAGAAGAGAAATGCATTTATTATTACGATGATGAGCGCAGTTGCCTTCAGGTGTGCTTTTTGAGTTTGCTATGCACTCTTGGCTTGGCGTACACATCTTACATTAGACATGGTTCAAAACAATAAAGGAGGGGGGGAAAAAAACCCTATGTGAATTCCACCATGTCTGGTATTGCCGAGGCATGTGCGGAAGAATTTCTGTCCTCGTCAAACAATTTGGATTGCACCTCAGGGCTGTCTCCTCATGAGAATTGATTATTATAGTTTGCGCTTTAATTTTACACCATTACTGCAATTACAGGTATCATAGCTACCATTAAGATGCTTTAAGATAAGTATGTTGTTTGATAAGAGGGATATATACACTTCTTGTTAAAAGAAGGCTGCAGTTATGTTAATGTAATTTACTGACATGGCACAAGATGTTTGTGTGTACACATGACAAGTGTAACTGTGAATGACAAAAAAATAGCACATTAAAGATATAGCATTTTACACAGACCCATTCTAAGGCGGTAAAAGTTGACTGTAAAAATAGTTGTTCAAGAGTTACAGACAATTCATGAATCTGTTTATCCTTGTACTTTTCTTATCTAGTTATGAGCAGTAGTTGATTACTTTTCCTTACAAAAAACTTTGTATTGATTAAGCCAAATCAATCAAGAAATTTCAAGTTAGATGCCATAGCATATGTGACCAACCCTGTCAGTGGTGACTCATTGTAATTTTTATTCCCTAATAAATAGGTGTTGTGTTCATGTTCATACTGGGGGAGTTCATGTAGTCCTGCTTTTAATTCACTGTGTTTGATTTATATTCAATTCAGCAGTCACTTAAAAAAATGTACAGTTACGTGAAATGTTATTTGTATTTTTAAGCCTTTTGCAGGAATGAAAAGGATGAACGCATGAGCTGGACTGTTGAACTTGCAGCAGCTGCAGTTGTTGTCAGGGCACGGCTGTGTCCATCCTATGGGATCAGTGAAAGGGTCCAGTGACTGGGACAGAAGCAGGACCGGACTTCTAACCTTTTTGTTGGACAACGAAACTCCAAGACTGTTCCGTGAGTGAAAACACACACATCTAATTTATTGTACCATGTTACCTCAGGACTTTAGTTAAGCTGGTTTTATGAAGAAATAAATGTAGGTGTGTGGTCAAGTCACAATCCAGAAAATATGGATTATTTTTTTCTCTTACAAATAGTGTTTTTAATTCAGTGTTTTTGTTAATGGTGGATTTTAGACAACAGCATTATTTTCCCAATATTTGGAAAACAAATAATTTAATTAAATCACAAATAACATGTTTAGATATTGTTTCTGGTTACAGTAATTTGGTTAATGTTGATTTAAACTACTTCATTAAATTTGCTGTGGGATTATGGGGACCATTTTATACTTCTCATGATAAGCCTCGTATTGTTCTTAGCCCTTAAATATTCAGCATCTCAATGGGGAGCGCAATTTAGCGGGTGCAATTTAAGGAAAACTGGTCAATGACGGGAATTGTTTTATGTGTTACAGTCAGAAAGCACAAAAACACTTGTGGTTTTTTTTTTTATCACTAACTGGTAAATGCACAATAAAATTCAAACTTGGTATTCAACCTCAAATGCTGAAATGGGGATGCATTTTTGTAGTGAGGAGATAATTGAGTTTTAAAGGCCTGGAATTCTTTTTTTTTGTTTTTTTTTTTAGGGGAAAAAAAACCTCTTTGTAAACATGTTTGTTTGGATGGGAAACACCTGCGGGAAGAGATGAGATTAAGAAAGACATGGGACTCACGAGGGCTGTTTTTCACCTGATAAGTAACGCTGTGCGCTATTAGAGCTAGCTTCCTTCACCTGCACAGAGGCTGCACTCAACATGTCAACACTTAAGGCGGAGCCATTCCTTTCGCGTCAGTCAATGGGGCCTGTCTCAGGTCTGGTCTGGCTCTAGCTCTTCTCCTCAGCCCAGAGGTTTCCACTTAAGGCCTTGTGCATCCACCCACCGCTAAGAACTTTGCACCACCTTCCTCTTGGCGCATAAAGACCTGTAAAGCATTATGGGAAGTGTTACTGTTGCAGGAATGAAAAGGGTGACAGCATGAGCTGGACTGTTGAAGTTGCAGCACCTGTAGTTATGGCCATAGAACGGCTGTGTTCCTCTATGGGAAGAGTGGAAGGGTTCAGTGACTGGGACAGAAGTAGAATCAGACTTCTGGCCTTTTTCTTGGACAACAAAACTCCAAGTCTGTTCCTGAAAAGCATGACCTGGTCTGGTCCCACAATGCTCTGGGGCAGAGATATGAGCTTGCATTGGTGTCCCTGCCACCTCATTTTGTTGTGGTATCTCATGTTGTTCTAAAATCCTCCACAACCTAGACAAATCTGGCAAGGGTGTTATTGCATATAGCTGCTGCCTCTCCATTAATTCACAGTTTGAGCTGTTAGGCAAGCCTGACTGAGTTAATGAGCTATGAAGTTGACTTACAGTTGGATAATTGTTTTAAACTTCAATTATCATGAATAATTCCTTCAGGATCTGTGCTGAAACGTAACTGAGTGTTGTAACGGAGCGTTTTGTTCAAAGGCTTTTGTTTTTAAATAATGTTGGCTCTTATTGAAGTTTAAATACATTTTGTTTGGGTATAGTTCATTTTCTGATAGGGTTAAAACTGCATTTCACAAATGGGTTGAATGGGAATTAAGATTTGTTCACTTTTATGTAATAAGAGGGAAGTATATGAGTTTTTCTTTCTACTCAGTATTAGTGGATAAATTGAGACAATGTCAATAACTACTGTCAAATAAGAGTGTGATCTATTTGAATAATTCCTTCTTTGCCATGTAGAAAAGTTTGCATTCATCTAATTCTGCTTACAATGCAAAATACATACATCATGCTTATAAAAATAAATTATATTTAAAGTTTCTATGTATGGTTTCCATTAAAATTTCACAAATGCTTTTGGCTTGCAATTGAGCTATTGCAAACCACACCACTTAGGCAAACTCCCACAAGCTAAACTGAAACCAAGATATTGGCAAGAGAGGTAACAACAGTGGCATTGTAATTGCACAGAAACAAAATGACAGTAATTTCTGTTACCACAGGTAGGCATTTTTGCATTTCAGCAATGGAAATAATAGCTGGAGGGCTGGGGAGTTCAGTGTCTTAGCTCTTTAACAGTCACATTTGTCTTGAAATGTATGGAGCCACATGGGAGAAGACCACCGTTACAATCCAGCCCTGGTCGTATTAAGGAATTTAAAATTGCTGTTAAAGCCCGCTCACATGGTTTTGCCTTCTTAGAAGCAATCATTTTCAAATATGGCCTTTGTGTAATCTAACCAAAAAACAACATGTCTTTTAAACTGAATATTATTTATTTATTTATTTATTTATTTATTTATTTATACATACTTTCTTCACAATCATGCATTTTAATACCTGCTGACTAAAAGTAGCTAGTTTAAAATAGATTAGAATAGAGAATAGATGCCTCCATTTGCTTAAGCATGCATTCATGTCCGTGGCCTGCCAGGGAGTTGACAATACAATGAACTCTAATGAATGTGCGTGTACATGCGCATTCATGCTTGCGCGTGCTGCCCGTTTGCAATGTGAAAACAAAGTCGCCAGAGCTTGACAGAAGAAGAAAAGCACAGATCTGTGGGAGAAGTGCTTCCATATGGACAAAGGAAAGGGTGCATTCTTCTGGAAATGAAGGCTGCTCCTTTAATCTGAGAGACATAATCAATAAATGATAAGGCTTCCAGCAGTGAGACATAGCCGGCCATGGAGATAACTCTCGAGGCTAATGACAGCGCTGGGCCATGATAGTGAATTAAAACATTATGCAGAGTTCCTCACTAATCACATTCCACCAGACATGGAATGCAATCAGTCGGTCAGATCATTTCCTGATGGACCTATTTTCATTTTTGGAGCTATCCTTGTTTTGTTTCCTGAAAGAATGATAATTGTACTCAGCAACAAGAAAAAAAGACATCAGGGAGCAATGATAAATTGACAAAGTTGAAACATTTGTTGCAAAAAATGTGTTGTATATATATATGTGTGTGTGTGTGTGTGTGTGTGTGTGATACCCTAATTCAGAGTAAATAAGCACATGTATAATTAAATTAATATATTTTAGAAATATGATAATTCTAGTAAGTACATTTATTTAAAATATATCTCTACAATGGCTTCAAATGAATTCAAGTGGTGATGCTTGAAGTCAAGCTAGATGAATCTAATCAAAATTAATAGACTGAACCTAGATAACCATTTTTATTACTGAACAGTTCATAGTATTACAGGGTTGTGGTTTTTTGATAATGAAACAGCCAAAAGATACTTCATGTGAATCTGAGTTGGATTGGGATGGATTTAGATACAGCTGTACTCCCATACTGGATATATTTATGTTAAATTGAATGTTTAACAGCAGATGCTGAATTACTGCTGTCGGAGGACATCTCCTCCACTCTGTGGTACCTTTAACTTCTGGAGGCTAAATTTAAAATGGCAGTTCCGCGCAGTTTCATTTAACGATCTCGAGCAATGGGTCATTTTAATTATTTCCTATAGCAGTTTGATTGCAGCAATTTAATGCAGATGCAGATAACTTCGACTTGTGTTCAGCCTGTGATTAATTTTTTCTGGGTACCCCCAAGGTTAGATTGTTTTGACATGTGAAAGTTTCTTGGAAAGTTTGTTACTTCTGTAGCCAAGGTTGCCTCTGGACATTTTTTTTCCAAAAGGAAGTTCCATAAGTTCATCATTGCATACTAAAAAATTCCAAAAACGTGTGTGGAGGGAAAATGATATCTCAACTGGAAGGTACAAAATGTATTACCCGGGGGCCTAATCGTAAAGTATATGCAAAACCTTGGAGAGTTGCCAAAAGCACTATAGCAGCGCTACTGTGTAAAGCCACAGATTTAATGATGATGCAGATTTGCAACACAGGGACGCATAGGGTTAAGAAGACTATTAAAATGACACAATGATACCACTCCGCCATATTTGTTTTTTTCCTCTCAGATCATAGCATTTGACTACCTCTGTTCCTTCCTTCTGCACTCTCTAATTAGAGTATGGTTGCTATTCTCAACACTTTGGACGTGATGACAATAATGTGATATCCTTTTAACGGATGTATTAAAGGTGAAGCAGGAGAGTTAAGAGAGTAAATGCCTGGCTATTGGATTTCAAAGGAAACTGGTGGGATACTTCAATTCATGTTGAGATCAGAACGTTGTATTTGGTGCAGTGTGCATAACATGTTTTTTGGTTGTTGCTGCTTTGGTTTTTTATTCCTTTAAGGTCACTATGAAATTATTTCAAACAAGTTAACCTGGTGTTCTCATGAGTCGCTCTGACATCAACAGAATAAGACAATTCCATGAAGGAAATATCTTGGTGATTGATGATAATGGTTCATTTGTATTGCTCAGTTCATTTGGTTTTCAACAGCCTTATACCTGGGGATGCATTTTCACCCTTGAATGCTGATGCTTGTGGAGCCAAAATGAATATTTCACTTGATGAAATTGGCCAGAGAAATCAGTCAGAGAAAAAGATGCTTTAGTTGCATTGGCTTCACATACTCACATCACATATTTAATTATATTGCAATGGTCTTGATATGATGTATTTCAAACCCTTTTCTCTAGCTGAGACAACAAGGGGTCGATTGCAGAGCTGATTTACACACTTCACCTCCGCTATTGCACTGGAAAGGGCATCGGCACAACAGAATAACAGATACATGAAAACATTATTCTAAAAGATTCAGTCCAGCTTAACATCAGTGTGTTGCCAGGTTTGTAACAGGAGAATCCGTAACACACTTAAGGGTTTCCAGTTGGTCTTAGGGAGCACAGAGGAGCAGCAGGCCAGGAGTTGCCACTATGCCAGCGAAGGCTGGAGCAATCAGCACTCTCTTTCATTTCTTCTTTTCTCTTTGAGCACTGTAAATACTGGCACTCTGACCTCAACTACACTGTGTAAATGAGCCACCTCATCAAGACTTCTGTTTGTGGAGGGTGGGCGGGGGTGGTGGTTGGGGGGGAACTTCCTGACACCATGTTTGTTACTTTAACTCTGGTATATTTCACGTATGGTATTTTCTAAGTTATACTTCATGTATGTGCTGGAACAGGAAAGCCAGTGTTACTTTTCTATGTACGTACGTTGAAGGGTTCAATGTGACAAGCCCATACAAATTGTTTCTTACCTTTTTTATTTTGTAATCTTTTTTTTTTTTTAAAGCGAGAGCTTTTGTTATAATATTATAGCACTAGTATATTACCATTCGTTATGTTTAGCATTTGTTTCATGTCCAGTTCGTTGTCTGTCCCAGGCAACACAGGGTAATTAAGGTCACTGTCTTACAGGTAAACAGGAACACACATAGGCTAGAACAATGTTTTAAGTCTATGCATTACCCTGGAATGCACAGTCCTTCTGTTTTATATTAATGGTCATTCTTGATGAAAATTACATTTAAATGGATTCAGCATTTACTTTGTTTGTATTTTTTGAATTGGTGCTTGCTGTACTAAATAGAAAATGCGATGGTAAAGTTAAATTATTTTTGTTTTGACCTATCTGCATGTATGTGTGCAGTAATGAAGATTCATGTAGGTGAATGAGAGATAACACTGATGTTGGATAGAAAAGATGGATGCACATTCAAACATTAGAAGATGTACTAAGAAGAAATGAAAGTAAAGACAATGAAATAGTGAGAACAATGAGAGCAGCTGTCAATGCTTTATTATCTTCATACAAACCAGGTATAGTATTATTTGGGGATTTAAAAGTTATTCTTTAACATTTCTCTCTCTTTTTTTTACACTTTCAATATAAAAGTTTTTAGCCACTGTTTAACCCCAGAACTCATTTTTCATGGTATGTGTAAATGTCACAGAAACTCAAGTTTATATTTGAAGAGAATTGGGAGACCATCCAATCACCATACCACAATTCTCATATTAAGTGTTTATATAAAAATAATTCAACTATATACGCCACTGGGGCTTAGAATTGTTGCTCCTGAGGTCATGATGGTTCTACTAAATGATGGCTTTAAATAGAAAATGTGTTTACAATATTACACACTACCAACCTTGAGTATCGGTTACATATTATAATTTTCTTTCTTGGCTGATGTAGGGTTGGTTAGCAGTGGCTTTTCTTTGTGTGTCTGTGATTGAGAGCATATTTTCTCACAGCCCAGCCAACTGTAAAACCATGGGGTTAATTGAAATTGCCGGTGGGTGAAGGGGGGTCAGCTTTGTCACCTAAACATATCCTTTTTACCGTTTCAAGTTCTCAGATATTTGTTTTGACCTCTCTCTCTCTTTAGAGGAGACTCACGAGTGTCCCCGGGATCGGTGAATGATCTTGCCCCCAGTCTCTTCACATGAATAAGCACCTTGAACATAACCACACTACCTTAGCTGTTGGGGGAAAAGGGGCCTTTGAAGTCTTGTAATGTACACCAACCCCTCCCTCTTCCTCTTTGCCTTATTTATGGTATTTGTTTCAAGAGTAGATGAGAAGGAAAACAGTTTTTATACATACATATGAGGAGTGGGGATAGAGAAGTGAGAGAGAGAGGGAGAGAGAGGAAGGCAAGAGAGAGTGCATGATGTTTAACGGGCATGATAAACCATTGAAATGGATGACCTGCTGGTGGGACTGTTGAGGAGGGTGGAACTGTATGTAAGACCTCACCGATTTAGTTCATCTGAGCCTTTCATCTCCCATCTAAGGCCTTGTTCCTCATTGTCAGCGGGCACCAAAGCACTGAGCGTTGTTTGTCTTCAGATAGGAGAAAAACCTGCGAGTGGAGCTATTTTTGAAGTGTGTCATCTTACTTAGGGGCTGCCTACTGTTCTTGTCAGCAGACACAGATAAACTTGATGGACCCCAAGCGTCTGTTTTAATTCCCCATTGACACGTATCCTTGCCCTTAAACACTTGTGCAAATGAGTAAACATTGTGATAGTAACGTGTCGATAATAGCCTGCGCTAGGTCGGCCATTGTTTCACCCTCCGCTTCACACCACCAGACAACAACCGCTGGGGGAAAAAAAAAGAAGCCAACACGTTTACACCTCACTGAGATCAAAGATTCTTTATTTTCCTCTTCTTTATTTTGGGCGACAATCACTTAAGCAAATGAGATTCTGTGTAACCCCCTCTTTGTGTGGTTTAAGTCAGTCTTTTGTGTAGGACAAATGGGGGCATTATGAGTTGAACTGAGGAAGGAGTGGTATCAAAGAGAGGCAGCCTTTCCTATTAAGCCCTGTAAACTGTACGCGGCACAATGGAGACAATTGAAAACGCTAAATTGGCTTTGGCTGCCTCCCTCCCCGAGTCGAGAGGGGAAATAGATGTAACATAATTGCCTTTAATAATGAACATCAGTAGACTGTGTGATCCCGAGGAATGCCAGCGCCCTCTTTCATATGGAGACAGCAGCCAGGCCTTTCATTTCCAAATGATTGTTTAACCTCCCGAAGATCTGGAGTTATACACACAGTGTTATCTTATTTCACCTCCACCTGACCTTCATGGCTCACTTTGGGAGCTCTTCCCTCTGCCCCGCTTCTTCTTATTAAAGGAATCTTCTGCGGGTTGTTGGGGAGGCAGCTCTGATACTCCCGCATACATCAGAAATGTATCTTTTACAGGAGCTGGTACCACGCAGTGCCACCATGTGCCACCACCCAGCTTTCCACAAAACAGACTTTAAATGAAATAAGGGTGTGTAGGCCTCACTGTTTTTTATTTTTATTTCTTGATTTGAATGTTTCCGTTGTAGGGCTTTTTTTAAGGCTTGTTGTATATGTGGTATAAGAGTATTTACACTCTGTGTGTATGTATATATATATATATATATATAGACTGTAAATAATCTTATGTATATATATACATACAGCCTTTTTCTTTCTTTCTTTCTTTTCAAGCTAAAATACAACTGTGACCAATTCAGCTAATGCAATGCAGGCATTTTATTCAGGATTGAATTTTTGCTCCGGGGCATGTATTTATTTTATTTTGTCTGGCATAAAGGGGGAGACGTAACATATTGTGCCGTTATTTGTATAAACATTTCCCAGATGAAACGAAATGAAACGAACATCTGTGGAGACGTGAGTCCGATACGTCAGGATGAAACGCGGACCGCGGCCAGAGCCATCCGAGTCTGTCTGGTGCGTGAGGCGATGCGTTCTAGTTGTGTGCCGGGAGCTGGGATTACATGTTTAAAGCCATTCGCCGTTAATGGGGTTTCAGATGAACGAAAGTGAAAAGGCAAGCGACTTGCATTGCCCTGTGTGGGGGAAATGAATGGGGTGGGGGGCGAGAGACAGGGGGGAATTGTCTCCGCATGAATGGGACATTAAGAGATGACTGAGGAGAAATCGGGGGGCAGGCAGAGCAGAGCAGAGCATCACCCAAGATCAAAACAAGCACCCGGTCAAGAAAGACTACACCACACACAGCTTAGAGCTACCCATGCGTCAGGAGAGATGGACAGCTGCTTATAGGCCAGGCCTCAACGCTGAACTGATAAAGTCCAATAGAAGCATTTAGTCCTCAAGGTTGTTTGTGTGTAGTAGTAATTGCCTCATAAACATCTGGAAACTGTGCATTTGTTAAATGTAACCACACTGGCATTTTCAACTTAAATCCTTCAATCTTCAATGGTGAAGATGATGAAAAGAATTGATAGTACAATTATATGTATGTGTGTGATTATATGCGGCAAGAAGATCAATTTGTTATCACACAAATATTGGTCACATTCTCTGTTTGCAGGGAACCAGCAATCCTAACACAAGACCTTCTGTTGACTTTCACTAGCAGTATATTTTTAATGTTGTATGATTCTGATACGCATCCACTCTAAACAGACACGGCCCTTTGAAGTGGCTGATTCCAGTTATTGCTGAAGTGTTTTTGGATTAAATTCCTTCATCTGTTGTTTTATCCCTTGGCACTTGTTTAGTAATAAATAATGGTTTAGAAATCACTTAGCAACCGTTCAGAATAAGAGCAGTTCTAATCATATGCCAGAGGGTTCAGCAGAACAGAGGTGCATTGCATTTTTCTGTAATTTGGAGGAACAAAAGTCTTTCCTTTTGAGATAACCAAAAGGTAATCTTCCAACATTTGTATAATATTTTACTTATTTTAAAACAGAATTCTTAAATGGAGCACATTTGACACGTCATCTCCTTAAGAGTGCTCTGCAAGAATCTGACTTCTCATTTCAGATTTGAAATTACATATCGAAAGGAAACATGCATTCACATGTAACTCTATTTTAAGCAGTGTTGGTTACAGGGCTACTAGAAATAATCATTTGAATCTATTTAAAAGAATATATGGATTGTTTTTTTCCTTTCATCAGCTGTTGTATATCCAGTTAGGTCAGTTTAAATCATTACCATTACCTGTGACAGTTTCTCTTGTGACGCTACATAGTGAGTACAAGGTAAGAATTAAATTAGTCACAAACATTAATTTTTAGCACAGCAAGTGGTGTGAAACATTCAAAAATGAACTGAAGGGCTCACGACTTCAGCTCAGACCGTTGCCTGCGTAGGGCCGCAGAAGTGTGTTTGTGTTTTCCTGCAGAGCGCAGCCACCGCTCTCTCTGGCCCTCTGGAGGAAAGGCACATGTGACCAGCAGGAGTCTGTGGTCTGCCTCATAACAAGCTGTTCTGTGCAAACACTGTTTACAGAAAGCCTGCGATCCGGCTGGGCAGCCTTTGGCAGATGTTACATCATAAATTAAAATGCTGTTTTTCAGCAGAAGATTGTCATTTTTTTCTTTTCCTGGGTCTAAAATTTATGGAAATGTTGATTGAATTTCTTTGGCGTTCAAAATGTAGAGATGCGTATTTCAGAAAATGTTATGAACATACTGTAGATGTGGGTTTAGTTTAGAGCATAAAATGCTTGAAAATATTCAAGTTAATTTAATGCAGGTGAAACCACAAGTTATCCTGCTATTGCACATGCTGTAGAAAAACATTTTTATAACATGTACGGCTAGCTAGGCTAGGTTGCTATGCATTAAGAAACTCCTCTTTGCATGGCATCAACTGCTGGTGAATAGCCATCCCAAGAGTTGTCTCAAATTAGTTGTAAGTTGCCATTAGACCTGCAAACCTCATATCACCTGCAGCCTCAACCTGTAGCCCGCAGATCCAGCACATTTTCAACAATGAGGGAAGAGTAGTCTGTCACTTCACTGTGATTTTGAAGTGTTGAAAGATGACTGACGCCAGACCAAAACAAATATTTGGCCATGATACAGAAACACATTCACAGTACAGTCACAGCATGACAGAACATTACACAAAATTACAGTAAATGAAAATTTAGCTTTTATTTATTTATTTATTCATGATCATGACCATCCAAAGTAATTATTTGGTCCAAAAAATAATGAATTCTGTATTATTTCAATTTTGTAAATATTTCATTCAATTTGGAATACGAAATAACTGGAATTTTCAAAAAGTGTTTCAGCCTATTTACTATAGCTTATATTATGTCACGATAATATTTTTACATAACTAAGAGCGAAAGCTTTGAATCACTGCACTTTATACAAAGGGTGATATTTCAATATGAAGCTGCTACAGCAAGAGCATCTATTTACCTTGCCCCATGTAATGTGTCTGTGGTCGGGCAGTTTGAGTTAGCATGCAGTGCCTGTCACAGTGCTATGGCGTGCTCGCGACAGAAATGTCCCGTTTCGTTACGTCTCTGTGAGTCACAATACACAGGGGGCCTTTCCGATCACCCTCTCTCAGAATACCCTTCCCTCCGCCCCCCTCCCCCCCCCCCCCCCCCCCCCCCCCCCCCCGCCCCAAGGGACATGACAGCAAGCAGCAGGGGCTTTGGAGTTTTTTTATCTTCTCATAGATCTTTCACTTCTTATGTATTCCAGTGGTTTTGAATCTTTTCTGGAATGCCTGGAGTCTGGTCTACTTATTGGCATAATTTCCTCCAGCAGAGCCATGTTGCACCTGCAGATTTGCCCTGGAGAGATTAGGATGAGAATTAATTCAATGACCAAGGATCTCAGCCTTGCCGACCCCAATAAGCTGTGTTACATTTCCAGGGAAGGGATCTAGCAGGGATGGTTTTTTTTTTTTATTCATTTATTTATTTTTGGTAACCAAAATTCCACATTGACGGCAAAAAATATTTTGTATTAATACTTAGGCCTCTTTACCAAATTATATGGAGAATTACAGATTAAGTATCAAATGCATTAAGAAGTAGAGTAGTCACTGGCAGTCACTTGCTCTTGGTGAAGTTCCCATTAATAATTATAGTTAGACATGCCAGCACTAAAACTTCCAAAACTGAACATCATCTGTCGTAGTGTGGTACTGTAGTTTTTTTAGATTTGTGTTTTGATATTTGTCTGATATTGGTTTCCCTTTTATTATTATTAGATAAAAATGTCATTTACCATTTAAACCAGATAAATGAACAAAGCCATGTTTATCAGCAGATTCTGGGGCCTGGAGTCAGATGTATATTGTGACGGAACGGCCAAATCAAGAACATCTGTTGGGCTGGCTGTCATTGTTATTGTTGCTGGCTTGACGTTGCCAGATGACAAATTCATAACATATCTGTGGTACTCTGCTAGCGCCTGTTTGGCAGGGGGGCAATAATCACACAGTTGGGTCCAATAAAGGTTTCGAACATTGGGCTTTGAGAAAGACAAGACCATTTGATTGAATAATATGGGCTGCAGTCAACGTTGGGTTTAGTTTGGCTTGTATCGTTTGATAGCGACTGCGTTTTGAAATTGTCCGTTACCTCCAGCAGGTCAGCACAGGCTGACAGCTTCGGAGCAGGTTGGTGGGACGCTTTGAAACACCTCGTCTCCTCTCTGTAATTTACCGCATATTTACCGCGAGCTTCGCGGGCCCAGTCTTTCAGCAGAAGGTATTTACATGGTTTGGCTGAGAAATCGGGCGTGTGTTTGTCCTGGGTGTTTGATTGTTTGAAATGTTCATAAGAATTAGTGGTGCAGTGCGGGGCATGAGTTCTCGGTTTTACTGCCGCTCTCAAACACATCATAAATTTGATTTTATGCTGTCATTTTCCAGTCATTAATATACTTTTTTTTTCTTTAAATCTGCCGGTTTTTATTCCATGCTACACTTTGACTAAGGGGTCTCCTATGTAAACACACAAGCAGAAGGTGGCTAGCTCTCCCCAACCAATTGCACGTTGATCCCTCAGACAGCTGTCTACTTCTTCAAACCCTGTACGAGGGGAAAACAGTCTGCTTCTCCAAGACCTCGAATCTGCGACGCCTGACATCATTAAAGCTGGATCTTCCTGTCTGTAATTTTCAGTCATGGCAGTCAGTCGTCAGTCGGGCTTGTAAAAGAGCTGGCGGTAGACCTGGGTCACCCAGTGTGCATTTGGAGGGCTCTTTCCCTGAGGCGTCAGCTTTCTTCGTCCCCACAGTCTAAGTCGCCTCATTTTTTTTCCATGAAGAATAACAAGGGACGTTTGACAAGTCGCAAGATGGCATTAGAAACTGGACTCCACACGCCCATGTGTTTGGTGTCGTACCATATGTCTCTATGCTTCTTTCCCGCCAACTATAAACCTACTTACTAACCGCACTACAGGGTTATGCTTATGTTTTAGCCATCCATTGCAGTGTTAAATTGGGGCAAATAAAGTGACATGATTCAAAGTGAATCGTGCTGTACACACATAAACCGCATGCCTGCATCACTTAAGTGATGAAACAGTGCAAATCTGTCTAAAGCTGCTTGGACATATTTTCTTACATCCAGATCTGACTGTTGCTTATTCAGAGAAATAATTTACAAGGGCACATATTAATGACTTATTCCAGTAATGGGCAGTGGCCTGACGGAAGCGGAGATTTAATTAGTAATCGTATGCGTCTCCGGTATTTCTTTTTTTTGTGTCAACTTTTAATCCCTTTGATGCAAACATCAGAAGCAGGGAGTGATACATGAAGCTTTAGACTGCAATCTCACTGGTACCTGTCAGTAATTATCCACATTGCCTAAATTAAAGACAGGTACTCTGGCATATATTATGTCAGTAAAGCAAGTGCTGGAAAAGTGATAGGCCAAGCCATGCAGTCTGAGCTTTGCGCTCGCATGGAGTCCCTGTGCTTGGAAACACAGTACGCTTCATGTCCTACACCTGCTTTAGCTTCAGCAGAATAAAGTAATTAGAGGCTGAGGCATCTGTATGTTCTAACCCACTTTAAGAGACGGAAGGCCCAATTAAACGCTAGGCAGAAACGCCATAGTTTCAGATGAGAAGAAAGGCTATTGGCCAGCAGGCGATGCTGTCATTATGCTATTAATGCCTGTTTTTGATTGATAAAAACACACTGGGTTTATGGGTGTCAGGGTGTCAGTGTTGCTGTCTAATCACCGCTCTTGCCCATTGCATATTAATCCAGAACAGTGTTTTTTTACACTGTCCAGGGCTGCCGCACAACCGGCATCCATAGGAGCCTCGTTGAGTTATTTGAGAAGACTGCTGAGGAGCGTTTCTGTGAGGAAATGGAGCTGTCTGTGTTGAGTGGAGAGACGGCGAGAGTTCCTGCTTGCTGCTGTCAGCAGCGTTGAAGGACATGTAACTCAACACCGTCACAGAGTCCATCCCCAGAGCATTGTATCCGATGTTGCTGCTGTGGTTGCACGTGTGGATATGCTATCCTAGTTTATACTTTTATTTTTAAATTCCTAGTATCATAAAATGATTTAAACCAGGCTGTACAGCAAGGATGCCATGCAGAATATATGAACAGTCTATAGCATATATATAGATCTCCACCATTAATATGATGAAGATGTAAAAAAATGTTTGCGCAGAATAAAACATCATCTGTCTCATTTTTCTGTTGATGGTTTCATTTATTTATCAGAATCATCAACATTGCTCTGCTCTTTGGTAAAATCAGTGTAACAAATGAGTTGATTGCTTTAGAGAAGGCAGCTTCTTTTCGAGACTCTTTTTACTCTCTTTTCAACAGAACTGAACTGTATTGAGTGCAAAACGGGGCTTTATTTTTTTAACACCTGTATTAGTGGATTAGTTAGGAGTGAATGCCAGAAACATGCCCTGGTACCTCTTGCCTACCTTCAGGGAGACAGATCAAATAGCATTGTCCTTCCTTTGGAATCCAAAAGATGCCCGTTCTTTTGTTTTCTACCCCCAAAGAATTGTCCTCTGTACTGTATGTCTAACAGGTGGTTTTGAGTTTCCTTTGCGCCATTGTGCTGTATGAGATTCCTACCACAGATGTTTTGGGTCTCTCTGCTGTTGATGGTATTGACAAAAGCTGGGGGGAAACCTCTCCAGCGCTTTGCTGAGCCCCCTCTGTGGGAAAGGAGATGATCACTAACTGTATATCCTGGGCTTTGAAATGCCTACCCCCTTGGCTTTGTGTCTCTTGACAGTTTGAAGTAAAGGCCTAAACTCGGGAGTTTCTAATTACCTAAAAACACACAGGAGGAAACTCTGCGAAACTTTTTCAAAAATCATTTTTTAAGAAGGAAGAATTTTTCTCATTTTTGTTCAGTTTTCTGAAACAGGTTTTTCAAAATGAAAACATAACCACAATAGTTATGTGGAGGCAAAATAATGTGCTGCAATGCATTAAGACCAACAGAAGTATTGTGAAATGTTTAGCGACCACCATGCGTTTTGCACTTTGCTATTTTAGCATTGATGAATGTGAAGCTGTGCCTGTTCTCTACTTTTAAATAATTTTAAAATGCATTACAAATGACAATATTAGAGTCCAGACAAATAAAG
This sequence comes from Anguilla anguilla, assembly GCF_013347855.1. Lineage (NCBI taxonomy): Eukaryota > Metazoa > Chordata > Actinopteri > Anguilliformes > Anguillidae > Anguilla > Anguilla anguilla. The sequence goes on along the minus strand of NC_049202.1, from coordinate 11,630,975 downwards.
ATGTCCAATCTTATCATGACTTATCATCATAAGACGAGGAAAATCTTTCCTGGCTCAAATTTGAGAGTTTGACCTCCCAAACGAAATGGAAGAGTTTGTTCAAACTGTTTCACATATGCAGGACCATATGGCTCCTCCAGGGAATGGGGAATGGTGTTTCAGCTAGCATGTCTGGGACCATTGGCAAGGGAATCTCACCTGAGGACCAGCCTGTCCAGCACAGCACTCAATAAAACTGCCATATGGTGGGCAGCAAAGGGGCTAACGCAGGGCTAGCATCAAATAAAACAGGGCCAAAAACCAAGTTAACCACCCGATGGGACCGTGTAAATGTGAAATTGGTGTAATAAAGGCTGTTGATCTGGGAAATCAAAGCACGGTGCCAGAGAGAACCTCCAAAGTACAATCTGAGGAATATAATAGATAATAATATATGGTTTTAACTTTAAAGCAATGTAAGTCACAATCATTCTTTACAATCTTATCAAACAACAAGGGAGAAAATTATTACATTTTCTATTTCATATTTATATATGAAACTGAGTACATGGCTCTCATTCATCTTGGATGGAATCACCCCTCTCTTTATACTCTTGGTCTATACATGTCAGGTATAGACTCTTTTAACCCATAAAAAATATTCCCAGTTCGTTTTTTTCTGTCCTGATTAAGAATATAATTGGGTGAATTTATTTTGGATTTCAATATTCCTCAGGAATACACACACACCCTCACACACACACATTTTGTCTAGTTGTTATCAGCATGATTTAATAAAACACTTAAATATTTTTACAGTGTCTTTATTTCAAATAAAAATATAGGCATTTATATCAAGATTCTAAATAACAATAGAAATCACATTGTTTATAAATTTACAATAACATGGTAGAATCATGTAGCACTTGCCCTTAGAATAGTTGTGTTGACAGAAATCACTAGAGTTAAGTGCCACTTTCAGTATGGTATTTACAATACAGTAATTTACTGCAACCATTGTGAATCTCAAGTTCCATAAAAGAGAAACAATCAAAGCTACTCTGCTATTTTGAAAAACAAAATTGAAGAAAAAGAACAGAGTATATCCAAAGCAAATGCCCTCTTCAGCGCTTGAAAATGCTCTTCGGAAGTTAAAAAAAAAATCCTTTAAAACTCTCCGATGGGCTTAAACAATGTCCTGAAGATATCAGACTGTGGAGACTCAGTGTCTTTGGCAAGTGTGGAGACTCCGAGAACCCTTGCTGTTGTTCTCTCCCTTCTGCGTTCGGCAAGAAAGGCCGTGCGCACAGTCGCAGCGCTGGAATATCTCCAAGCCATGGGTGCCTTTCCTGCGATGCTTGGTGCACACTTGTCCCTCCTTCAGAACAGGTTTGCAGATTTTGGACCAAAAGTGACGGGCGCAGCAGAGTCCCTCTGAGCAGTCTGTGGACCTCAAACAGTTCTCACCCTCCTGACCTGGAAGATTAAAGGTCCATAAATTAGGGAATAGAGCAAGGACTTTCAGCTCGACACGCTCTGCAACATTAGTCTGCTGTGTACCTTTCATGGTAGCGTCACAAAGCAGTCTACATACCTTTGAGTGATTGCAATTTCCCCTGGGATGCACGCTTGGAATTTACTTCCACTGTTGAGTTATCGTCTTGCACGAAAGTGACAGACACAGCCTCTTCAGCACCAGTGTGTTGAGCAGTGTCAGAGTCATTGGGCAAACACACTCCTGAAAAGAGATAATGAGTTTAGACCACTGAAACCCTGGCAAACACAAATGTTTAACAAAACATTTTAAAAACACAATCCTCAACAAGTCTTCACACAAGTGTATACTCAAAACTGAGTTATTGCTGCAAAAGTGTAATACTATAAAAACATTTAGTAAGAATCTTTTCCCTTTCTTTTCATATGAAATTAAAATATGCGAGTTTTTTATCCGCTGGTCGATTCAAAAGTCGCGCTCACCGTTGCTGCAGTGGTTGCCAGGGCAGCACATAGCGTCCCGGATACAACGTTTCCTACGTTTCTTGCATGGAAGACAGTCGCCTCTGGATCCGTAGCAAAACTCTTCATCACCGCAATCTTCGTCGACCACGCAACTTGTAGGCTAAATATTGATGAGAAAAGTTGTAAATACATACAATTCTGAAAATAAACTCTTTAACAACAAAGTTATAAACATTTTTAGCACGAAGTCTGAAATGGACTGAAAACATTATTACACTGTGGCATTTTAAGCACGTGTCACATTTTACCTGTAAAGTATCAATCGCCATGTTCTGACTGCCGCTGTCAAAAGGTAGAACGTCTGGGCTCGCGCTGACCGGGTGGCTGGGATTTGCAACCCCTCCGGGGAGGTTTTTGATAGCATTAGAGTTGAGTAGAATTGACCCGGCATGGGCATTCTCGGAGTACAAGCCCATAGTACAGCAAAAAACAACAAACACAGGTACCGAAACTCGCAACATTGTTACAGGAGTAGCGCAACAAGAAGTCAAACTCCGTGGCAAGGACTTGAGCTAGGTGTAGTATTCCTTAGCAGGTAAGCAGCTCGCGAGGATGATGTAAGTGTACTGAACCTCCTTGTCTCCTCTGAAGACTCTGCTTTCCTGATGCTCGATTTATAATGTGGAGTTGTTTGCATTCCCGCCCCTAGCTATGTGTAACAAAGGGGTGGATGAAATTTCAAAGAGCTTGAGTGCATGACGCTTGCCACAGCAGCTAACCTATTAAAAGAGAATCCTAGGATTTCACGATAATGTTTGTGTATAATTATCAATGAGTCTCCGCGACTTGACATCAAACAAACACCGAAAAAAATGTTTCGCTAATACACTCTTTGCCCGTACTTTAATTTGGATTTAAAGGATATTACTAAACCTGGTGTTGATTTAAGGTGACATCCTAAAAAGCTTATGGTATTTGCTCCTCTGTTTACTGTCAACATAATGTAAACGAGTTTTTAACGTTTTTAGACTCCAACAGATATTCAGTCATTCGTCTTGCTATCTTATGGTTAAAAGGGTAAATTGTGAATCACGTTTTTAAATAGGCTCGTCAGAATTCAGTAAATCGCATGCGCATCTCTGTACAGTTGTCTGTCACTGTGATACGGTTCAAAGTTTAGTAGTTACATTTGTGCATTGTCATTTTGTCAAGTCCCATGCAGCGTCAAATAACTGGACAACAAAGGTCGATGGGCCAGACGGTCCTTCTGTTTTTTTTGTAATGGGTGGTTATTCAAGTCATTTTCGGTCCATTAGCAGCATTTGATCCGTAATTGTAATGGGAGAACTTTGAAATGCACTTGATTAAACATGCGGCGAAGATCAAAGACGAATATGCAAATTGTGGGGAGTGAAAAGTTTACCGAATTAATTATCATTCAGGCTAAGTGCTTTAAAACAAATATGGGCTGATTAGCACTCTACGATAAGGAACTCGCATCGGTCTCTCTGAACTTCAGCTGTGTGCTCTAAAACAATTACACACGTACTTTCCACGTACGCTACACTTGTGTTCCACAGTTGTCTACTAGGCTACTTGCACTGGCTTTGGTGAAACGTCACTGTTGTGTTAAAGATGTGAGTAAGAAATGTTGGCCTTCTTGCACGTACAAAAAATGTTTACCTATAATCCCAGTTGCTCATGTAATAAGGATGCACATAACTGTTCTCATATCGGAAAAAAAACAAGAACAAGAAAGCAGCTCGTCTCCATGAAGGCAAATGTAAAATAGTCAAAGATTTAGGAAGCCACAATTATTCGTCTGTTGCTCTGAATTGCTAGGTATTCAGTTTATCGCCCTATTACTGTTATGAAGGTATGAGATTATAGGCTACACCTGACAAGGTGGCTTGTACAGCACTTTATCTATCGGTTCACCCAGGGAACTAAGAGCGTAATTGATGACGTATTCAAATATCATATGTGTTTGAATTATAGACATTATTTGCTATTCTTATGAATTGAATTCGGTTTTAATGCCAACCATGGCACAGGTCCACCCATATACAAATACATGTGGGCTGAATGCGGTGGGCACAGAATTACTGATTCTAAAAAAAGAATGTGAAAAAGCAGAAGACTATGCCCAATTAAAAACAAGACCCGACGCAAAATTAAGGTATAAAAGAGAAGAAAACTGGTCCACAGATATTTCAGAGCTGAAGGGCGTTTACTGCGCAAACTCTTTGGGTTACATGTTTGTGGCCACAAAATGCGGTAACGATTTAACAGTTTCTAAGCGCAAATCTGCCAAATACTTGGGATAACCTCCCAAATAAAAAGGCTTTGATGCTGTTGACAGAGGTTAGTTATAATAGGCAACTACAAGACAAACGTTCAATACACTTCATTAAACGTGAATTGGCAGCATTCATCCCGATTCTTTGGTCTTTTGGCTTTGTTTTAATTGTACATCCAGTGCTTACAGTGGTGTAAAATGAAGCTTGTGTAAAAGACCCTTTGATGAGGACAGATCAAACAGAACTGAGACCCCATGTCTTAATCGGACTTCAGCAGACATGGCGTTTTCACAAACGATCCGTTTGCTCGGCTTTTAGCGGGTTTTAGCAGACATTGTACTCAGCAAATTCATTTGGTTGGATGCCAGGTAATCCTGTTTTTGAAATGCTTGCCTGTCGCCTAATCCGTTCATGCTAGTAGACCTCGGAAGTTACTCATGTCTGTGAAGTTGAAAAGTATGGGATCACGTCTTTTTACTGTTGCATTGAAAATAATAAAGAGTAGGTGGTTAAAACTAAGTGTGGGCAAGAGACGAGAGCCTGGTCACGGATGTGTCCTTTGCTCTACCTGGTGGCCTATAGTGATAATAAATGGCAGGCCAAACGTGTTTAACCTGGTACGATTTTAGTTTCACATATTACAGTATCCTACATATCCCACCACACAGATAAAAAACAATTCAATGTTTTTTTTTTTTTTTTTTTATAGGCCTACTTGTTATGAGCTGAATATGTAAAATTAAACGTTGACACTTTTCCATTAACTAGTATACAGGCAAATTAAATGTGTTTACTCTTCAGGGCAGGCCCTGTCCTTGTTTTAGGTGACAATGCTTCACTGCTGTTGTTCAACTCAGGGGGTAATCTGCCCCTCTCTGAAGAGTCTCCCATACAAACTTGTTCCTGTGTTTATACACAGACATGCTGCTGAGTGCTGGGATGTTTGAAGCTGAGTCAGGAACTGGCCTTTTGTTACAGGTCAGTCATTTCCACCAGAGATTGATTGATACGAGCAACATGGCTGATACATTATGTAGGCCTACCGCACCAGCTGCCACAAACAGGTCAGGTGTTCTGAAAAGAGGGGCCAAAGCAATGTTGTGTGTTGCAAGAAGTGGGAATTGCTGAATAAATCCATAGATGTGTTATTGAATGTGCATTAAATATGTATTAGAATGTGAAAACATTGGTGTGGAACTATCCTTAATTATCTACCTATAAATCCTACAGTGCAAACTCCAAGTGCAGACACTGATTTCAGGAGATAAATAGTACATATTAGTTTCTCTTTAATCTGGCAGGTTTGCACACTGCAGTGCTTGGGCTTGCCAGTACTGAGCGGCTAGTTTCTTTCTCTTGAGGTATGTCAATATAAGCAGTCGCTGATTTTGCTTCATTTGCTGCTGTTTTCTAAACAAGACATTAATGAACTAACTCAAATATATGTTTGGTGTAATTTAGAGGATGTATAGCCTCTGGCTATCTTGGTGTGGTGTGGTATGTTTTACACTGACAGATACAGGCATGCAAAGTGCACTGTGGTCTCAGATGCAACACCTCCTGTACACCACCTCCTCAGGCAGTGTGTTACTTTGTGTGAAAGATAGAGAGACTCCCCTAACTGTTGCATACAACAGATGAGTTTTCTACTTCTGTTCCACTGAAAATGAAGTGAAATCAGTTTTATTTTCTTTTGCCATTTCAGAAGAGGAAGAGAGAGAAATTTACCCGAAAGTAGTAACTTGTATTTATTTAAGTTTTGTGAAGTTTTACAATAGGCACTCGGCAAGTAAAGTAACAATAAAAATACAGAACAAAAGGGAATGCAGTATACTTGACAGAATACATATTTCAGGCAACATTGACTGCAACGGATTCAGTACCACTCATTTAGTTTCCATTAGAAAAAACCCACAACAAAAAGACTACAAATTCAAAGTAGCAAAGTAACAAACACTGAGGAACTGCAAGGAGCTTACGAATGCTGAAAATGGTAACTTCTCTGTTGCACTTACGGTGTGACGGAATAGTATTTTTTTTATTTTAGTTCCAGCAACATGGTTTACATCACTGCAGTGAAGAGAAAGATTTGGCAGTAAACTTTTTCAGTCACCGGAGGTTGCATATACAAGTGGTTTGACGTGATGCTGCTACAGTGCTGTCGATTCAGCGTAGCTACGCTCCCTTCTCTTTGATGATAGCCTCAGGAACCATGAACTGCAATACTGTGGACATCCATCCTGTCATCATCTTTGGGGAAGGGGGATGGGGCGATTAACTGATGATAATGATTAAAAGTCTGCATAAACTGGTGCGTTAGAAGACGTGCACCTTGCTCTTCTTTTACACGCCGAATGCAGTAGGGTCTCTATGTAAGGCCGTCCGATTAACTGATGATAATGATTAAAAGTCTGCATAACGGGTGCGTTAGAAGACGTGCATGTCGCTCTTCTTTTACACACCGAGTGCAGTAGGGTCTCTGTGTAAGGCTGCCCGTATCTAAGGCCCTTTGCCACTCGCTTTAAGGTTCGCGGGAGCCTGTAAGGAAATCATATCAATGCAGTCTTGTGTTCGCCGCATGCCACACGCTGCCAAGCGAGACCACCCAGTGAAGTAAGCCGCTACGTCTAACCAAAAAGCAGCATGAAGAGTTCCTTGTCTTAAGCTAATCTGCGCAAATCGTTTTTACATTTCACAGAAATGAGGCAGCATCGTACAAACAGATTTACAGGTCCAGGCCACAGAAATGAGGGGTTTCACTTAGTGTCATTTTGAAAGTTACACTTTATTGTAAGAAAAAAGGCATATAAATAGCTGAACCATAAAAAAGCAACAAGCCAAGAAAGGACAACAATTTGAGGTGTCTGGCTTTGTCATGCAGCATTGAAACGAACGTTTAAGATATTTTTGGATGCCATTTATTTAAGGCACTTGCAATAATGCCAAATATAGCTATGTAATGATCACTAAACTAGACTGAGGGAGCGTACTCTGTCGAGCTGATGATTAACATTGTGACATTTTCTTCAAGTCCAATTAAATAAATTCAAAAGACAAAAAAAACACAATTTCCCAAATATTTAAATCATATAATAACGCCTGATATACTTTAACAATTCAAAGTTGTACAAGTATCACAAAATATTAGCACTGAATATTTATATACAGAAATATTTCCCTCTGGTCCAAACAATAAATAAGGTTCTCCATTTGTTTATCCAGCACAGTGTATGCGTTATTATGAGCCTGGAGAATTGCAGTCTTCAAACCATCACTCAAAGCGTGACATTATCTTACAGTAGATGCCTGCTCACAGGAAGTCAAATGTGACTTTTGAATAAGAATTATGCCCAGGTGAATATTGTGGTATCAGTAAATCGATGTCATTCTCTTTGCTTCAGAGAAACATAATAAGTAATAAAATATAATGACAAAGTAATAAATGGCGAGGGGAAATGACAATTAGTGAGCTAAATGTGGAAATAGTTTAAGAATATTAAATAATACCTTGGAATAAGGACTGTTCCCTTGCTACCTGAACATCTATTCCTAATCTGTGATTCTTTGCAATCTTAATTCCATCCCAGGTGGTTTGTGTACACCATAGAATATATAAAGCCTGTAAAGTACTTTTGTTCAAAAGCTTTCCATGTAGTTTCTTGTTTGTCATGATGGTCTGTCATCAAACATTTTCTTTTGTCATAGTCTGCCCCCTTGTGGTGTACTGCACACATCACCTCCAAGTCTTCATTTTAGATGCAGCACATCATTCAGGTAATTGTTCACTAGAAATTACATCAGAACATAAATGGGAAAGACTGATATATTGTTATATAATTCATATTTTACCAGATTGAAATTTGCCCTTGTCATTTTTAGGATTAAAACAATAATAGCTTGCAAACTTCCATGTTTATTATTTTCTTAACCCAAAGTCATGAGAAACAAAACTACCCAGTTACTCAATGCAAATGAACAGCAAATTCTGGAAACTCAGAGTTGCAAAAAATAAAAATGGAAAAATATCACAGTACTTCAATGCTTGTTTTATCTTCATGGAACAAGTGTGGTGACAGGTCAATGGCTATTGCAGTTTTTACTTTTAAAATAAAAATGAGGACAGGAAAAGTGTGCTTCATGAGTAAATCGAATATATACTGAGGTGTGTGCGTGTGCGTGTGCGTGTGTGTGCATGTGTGTGTGCGCGTGTGCGCGTGTGCGTGCAAGTACTTCGATATATGTGCAATATATACATATACTGTATGCCATATACTTAGACTATACCATTTAAAATTGACTTGAAAATGACATTCAGGTCTGTCACAGTGGGAAGCCAGACAGCGCTGAGGTTCTGGAGGAACAGAAAGGTGAGGACGTCTCAGCGGGGGAGGCTCCGCACACGCGCGCCGCAGGCGGCTCCGCACGCTGTCAGAGCGATCAACTTCCGAGAGCTCGGGAATCCACGGCGAGGAATGGAATGCGGGCCTTGAGTCGCGGGGGACAGGGGGACAGGGGCGTGAATTCAGCTCAATTTTCCCCAAAAAAAAAAAAAAAAAAAAAAAAAACCTGAAACTATCCGTTGACATGAAGGGCCGACTCCCGTGACGGTCCTCAGCATAGCGGCGGTTGTGAGGAGCCCGTTAGCGCCGGTGCTACGCTGGTGACGGCGGCAGCATCGGTGAAGGCATCTTTGGTGACCCAGAGCATTGCGTTCCCCTTCTCATCCTCTTTGCAGTTTTACTCCCGCCATTTTCTCTCTTTCCTTTTTTTTTTGTTTCAGCAGCTCTGTTGAAGCTGCCCCAGGCTACACAGAAGCGGGTTTGGGAAGTAGGGTATAAGGACTGGGGATGGGGCGGAGTAGAAGTCGAGTAAGGGGGAGGGGTTAAAAATCTGTGTCCCAGCCAGAGTTGTCATCTGGAGGAGGGTCGTCATTGTCCTCAGGGAAACTGTCAAAGTTACTCGTGTCCGTTGGTGACGAGACCTGATTGACAGACAAACAGACACAAGTATATTACTTCATTGAGTTGCAGAATAAATGAGATCACTTTAACTTCCATACCCTTTTAAGTGCACAAACAAGTCACAGCTCACCTACCCCAAACCCCCCTGTGGTTCTCCCTGGTCTACTCCTGCACTGTTAGGGTTTTATAAATTGCTCTGGGGAAAAACATGTTGGGCTTCCAAGTAGTGCATCCAACTCAGTCAATTTAGTCCTTAGTTCAGTAATTCCCTGTTCACTCTGTACCTGTGCTGGCACTCCAGTACGGAGGGTGGAAGGTTCTCCTCCTTGTTACTCAAGTGAGACTTTGATCGATTGGGTGGCTGTGATTTTTCTGCATCAGTCAGGCTTCCCACAATAACCTCCCAGCCTTGCTGGTGGATTACAGAGAGAAGAAGCCTCAGATGGCTGCATGCGTTTTGGGAGGACTGGGATACCTGCTGATGTGTGAGCTCATAACTTAACAGAGGACAGTGCAGTCATGTGACAGGCCTACAACTACAACTGGGCATTCTAAATTGGAGAAGAGAGGAAAGCTGAGGAATAAAAAAAAACCTGTGCGAAAAAGAATGCTTTTCTGGGACGGCACAGAACCGAAGGGCTGGTCTGTACTCACAGTGGGGACGATAGGGGGTGTCAGCGTTCCTTTCCGCAGCCCTTCCCAGTTAAAGCCTTCGAACCACCTGTGGGAGCCACACATCGAGACGGGAATCAGTGACACGTGATTGTGGCTCCAGGTAGGGAATCTGATAATGTTCTACCAGCTGTGTTTGACCGCCACAACTTTTCACTGCACTGTCACTTACTTGTGCTTTTGGATATCTTTGACACCGTTTTTCAAGTTTCCCAGTCTTTCAGAAGGATTGTCCCTGGAAGAGGACATTTGTCAGCAAACATGCATCCAATAGCGAGTACTAGGAGGAGAATAATAACTGACTACCGAAATGTTTCATTCTTTTGAGATTTCACTAGGGCTTACCTGCATAGCTTCTTTATTAAGTTGGCAGCATTTTTGGTAATCTTCTTTGGAAATTCAATCATGTCTATGCCTCTCAGTATGATGTTGTATGTTTTCATTGGGTCAGGGCCAGAGAACGGTGGGCTGGAAGGAGGTCAAGAGGAAATCAAGAGTACCATTATAAAAACCCTTCTGGCTTTCTCAGCTTATAGACACCCTGACAAATAGAATTATGCCCAGTTAGCCAAGTACAATAAATCATTTCAATCCAGAATGCATGGAATATATATTTTAATATATGTGAAAACAAGACAAAATTTAACAATAAAATAATACAAAAAAATAATAAATAATATTGCAGTATATACATTTATTCTACCTTTACAACCCCAATATGCATACTGTATATGTTACATAATTTATTGTATGTTTCAGAATCTTTTAATTAAATAATACATATTAATTGACAATGACACTCTCTGTAATTCAGGCATGAAACATGTTTTAAAACATAAAATCTATTCCCACAATTTAGTATTCCATATTCAGATATATATCACTTTTTAAGGGACTGTTACCCAGGTAGAAACATCTAGTGTGAGAATAAGCAATAATGTGCAAACCAACAATCTGATTCTAATCAATATGCCTGAGTTTTTCTTGGAAAATCAAGGTGTGCGTTTACCTGCCGGTCAGAAGTTCATACATGAGGATGCCCAGCGACCAGTAGTCTGCGGAGATGTCATGCCCTTTGTTCAGGATGATCTCCGGCGCTACGTATTCTGGCGTTCCGCAGAAAGTCCACGTCTTCTTCCCGAACCCAATCTTTTTGGCGAAGCCGAAGTCCACCTGAAAAATACGTTCAGAGTCAGAGCGTGCGGGCAAGGGGCAGGGTGGTGTTAAAAACCAAGGTACTGAGGTACTGAGGTTTCTCACCAGCTTAGCGTAGCCTCTGTGATCCAGGATGAGGTTCTCCGGCTTGAGGTCTCTGTAGATGATTCCTTTGGAATGCAGGTAAGCGAACGCTTCCACCACGCACGCCGTGTAGAAGCGGGTCGTTGAGTCTTCAAATGAACCTCTGCAAAGGCAAATTATTTATATTTGTTATGCATCCAAACACTGGGCTGGGACTTGGCTACTAGGAACTGGGTGGATTACAATATGATGCTTTTCCTCAGCACCACCAAGTAGACTTCTGCCTCTCCTTAAAGAGTTAGAGGGACTCACACCTTGGGTGAGGGTTGTTCACTACATACTCTAAATGTGATTCAGTCTTGGTTTCATTTACTAGATTGCAGCAAATAAGGTTATGTAATGCTTTATGTCACTTGAAATGTATCATTCATACCTGTCCCTAAGAATGGTCCATAATTCTCCTCCCAGGCAAGCCTCCATTAGCATGTACAGGTACTTGCTGTCCTTGAAAGTCCTGTACAGTCTGAAAAAGAAGGACGAGAGCTTTTGAACTCACCGCTTCAGAAAACACAGAGGTTTTTCTCCACGGGTGAGTCCTCAGGAAATAAGACAGAGACAAAGAGCGCAAACTCAACACTGACCCACGGACATTTCTTTCGATTCATTCTTCCTCTCATTACCCTCCCGCATTACGTTATTCCCCTTCAGGGGTAGAAGGTGGGCCGGTGTACGATTATAATTGCGGCTGATGTCGTTTAATGATTTGACATTTCAGAGATACGGAGTTCACGCGTGGGCACGATTCTCTCCTCATCCACCCGTCTCTCACCTCCGGGGGCACGCGCTCTCGTACACACCGCGTATCGGTTCATTTCCACATGCTCTCACACCACTTTTTCTCAGCCCGTACCGCTCGATTACACCACTCCTGTTAGTCATTGAAAATTCCGTGTTTCTGGCACCGCCGGACGAAAAGAGCAGCCATTTTGTCACCTTGCGTGGTCGCAATCGCGCTGTACGGTAAATTAGCGCTACGGCTCGGAGCAGCAGTTAGAGCATCATAGCACGGGCTAATGGACTGTGGGTTTGAGTGCGAGCTGGAGAAGAGACGGCCTAGCGGGAGACACTATCCCTCAATTGCCCGAGGAAAGCTCAGGCTGGATCATGGCATACTTTCACAGAAATTAGTGCCTGTAAGGCAAATAATGCTATGGGGCCGTGTCATATGAGGTGCCGGGTGTTTGCTACATAGCACTAGGTGAAATTATTGGAACACTGGGCTGTGGGTCTGACAATCATGGCTGACTCCAAAGTGAGACACTGCAGCTGCTGCCTGTGGCTAAGTACTTTATCTCCGTACAAGTCGTGCCGTAGGGCGATAAATAATTTGGCGATAACCCGGCGGTGACCGCGCCGCGCCGTGCCGTACCTCACGATGAAGTCGGAGTGGGCCTCCTGCATGATCTGCTTCTCCGAGCGGATGTGCTCCTGCTGCCGCGTGTCCACGATGTGGCGCTTCTTCAGGATCTTCATGGCGAACGTCTTCACCTCGTCGCTCTTCAGCTGAACCTGCGGGGGGGACGGACATGGCCAGAGGAGGCCCGTGCATCAGACGCTTTTAAGTTCCACGCGCCGCAGAGGACGTAAACACAGGCCCTGTTAAGATTAGCGTCTGGTCCAGCAAGCTATTTTGCAGATGTGAAGTTCCCTCCTCTAATAGCGTATGACTCATGGTCTATACATAACTCTGAACCTGAGAATGCTTTCACGGTGAGCTGGATTCTTCACATCATGTATCCTTGGGAGCACTGCATGTCAGGGGTCATTCAATCCCTACTATCTAGCAATGCTTCACGCCACTGTGAACACGATGCCTCAGGCGAAAGGCCACTGTTTTTTTATGGGTGCCGCAGTGCTTAAAATAGGCAGGGACAGCTCAGGCGGGGATTCCTCTTTAGGGCAGGCTGCAGGGCTTTTCCAGCTCAGAGCTAGGAAGAGACTCCTGCATTGCACCACTCAGTCTCTCTCTCTGTCTCTCTCTCTCTCAAAGGGCTTCTTGAGCAAATTCTATAGCAGTTTATGTGAGTTTTTGTTTTCCTGCCACCAATATACTTGCTTGGTATCCAACATGAAACATACAACAAATCATAACTGCACTTTGTATTATGCTTTCCTAGGCTGATGTCATCAGATGTATAGCTAATTTTCCCATTTGTGATAAATGCTAACTATACCACATCAACAGAGTGAATAAGATCAAAAGTTTAATATGAATAGATGCCACGTTAAAATTATATAATACTATGAACAATTAAGTCAATTATGATTATATACAATATAAACTTAAATGGGAAAGAGATGTTCAGCATGAATATTCAGTTAAAGATTTGCAAAATCTTTTACAGAATTCACAAAAATTACTGATTAATACAAAACAGAATGATCCAATTCAATATTCTGCCTCGCATTTACTGCACCCCATATAGTGCACCAGTTTTATTAAAATACCTCTAACAAATGTCCTAGATGTGATATGAAAAAGGCAGCTCTTCTACATATGTTTGGTGGATGGTGGAATGACTTTGTATAATATTGCACCCCTGAAAATAATATATATACCACGAAAGGTGAGCTATTTTTAAAAAAAGCAATTATCAGTAGATGGAAATATTGAGGCTTTAAGCTTATAGATAACCTTACAGGCTTTAACGTCCTAATAGAAGACTGAGCTGAACTTAAAAAAATATATATATATATATATATATATATTTCTGTGATATTAATATGTGATGTACTTCAGATTTGTAAAGATGTGATTGATCAGGTTAACTAATGGTTTGCACAAGAGCTGGGGATGGGAGGGATATGGGACAACTGTTATTGTGTTTTGATTTGTAAATACGCAATTGTTGTAGCTAAACAGCTAGCCACACCTGACAGAATATCACTAGTTAACAGCAGTGACATTTCTAACTTCTAAAATAGTTTTGACCTTAACTGATGAAACAGCATTGTGCAATTCACTTCCCAGACTTTCAGTTCAATGTGAAGAATGCCCTCTACTGGCCAGGAGATCTCATGTTTTTTTTAACCATTTTTGCAGGGGTTATATAGGGAGAAGATTACCTCATAGCAGAGATTTTCACATGAAAGAAATGCCTTTTTTAATTTGCTGCCTTTGTTTTTTTTTTTTTTTTTCCTTCTCCCCTAGCTCTAGGTAGGTGCACAGTATCAGCTCAATTTATCTTTTCTGATTGTTTTAAGATAGCGCTCTTGAAAATAATTTACTTCTCTGGACAATGTTCTGAGCGCAGTTATTTACTGGTCCTCTGTGACCGGGGCTTCATCTCATGTCACATGGCAGGATTCCCAGAATCCTCTCTGCTTACTTTGCGGAAAATCAACCTCAAATAGAACGGAGGATGTTTCAAACCTGTGACTGGCGCTGTCACTAAGGAGCCAGATCAAAACAACACTCACATTTTTTTTTAAATCATGCATAGGTCATTACTGCAGCAGTCCAGCTTTCATTTATCATTTGCTAATGTGCTCACTGTGTTATGTTACTCCTTACATATCAAATATGACATTGTATTCTCTCTGCTGTAAACCGTGAATAACCTTATGCCTGATAGGAAATTGAATTGATTCTCTTAAATTGCATTAGCAAAAAAACGTTTCACCTTGGGAATCCCATTTCTTAATTTAATTAATGCTGTGCCCTTGCCTCTTTATTTTTAGCACAGGAAAACCAAGTATTCCACAATGGAAATAAATGACAGAATCTTTTATTAGATAATCTGTGAAAGAGGATTCGAGCCGCTACATTTTAGTTCTTGTCACAAAATCTTGAGTGTGCACTTTGACATTAGCAGGAATCATATCCTCTGTCTAAGCTACTATGTAGCTTATGATAAATTACATAATTTTCCACACATATTTGCAGATACGGCTGACTGGACATTATTCACACAATTTCAGCTGACACTCTGTCCTGACAGTTCTCTCTATCTCTCTCAGAGGATTTCAGCTCTGCAAACTCTACACTCATATAAACTTGCACTATAAATGTATGTGCTTGTGTGTACTGCTATGATGACAGCTCTGATTCTCTTGTGCCCCTAAAACGCAAGTGTGGTCCAGATGAGAAGAATAAAATTAAAGAAACGAAAGGACTAAAGAAAGAAAGCCAGCGAGAAAGGAAAGCGAATAATGAAATGAAAAAGAGGAACGCGATGGAGGTCCTACCAGTTCGACACGGCCGAATCCTCCCACTCCCAACGTGTCGATGATGTTGAAGTCCACCAGCTTGAGGTTGGAGAAGAAGGCGTTCTCCGCTTCGTATCTGCATTTTTTGAGATGGAAGAAGGGGAACTTCTTAAAGGTGTGGATCCAGTAGGTGATGGGGAAGGACAGGGGCGGGGAGGGCGAGGGGAGAGCGCTCTGCTGCTCCCTCTCTTTCCGCACCGGGACCGGAAGAGGCTCACGCATCTGCACCCTCTCTTTGGTCCAACCGAAAAAAAAACTGAAAGTTACTCAACCGCGCCGGTCGAAAGACCCTGGCTTTTGTCCTAAAAAAGACTGCGGTCTTTACAACGCGTGGTTTCTGAATTCAGAATTCTTACGTTTTTTTTTCCTTTCAAGTGCACAACCTACGGAGCTGTAGCAAATGTCCCGTTTCCCTCGTAAAGGTGCAGTAGAGGTGCCACCTCCACTCTACATTTTGAGTGGCGTGCGGAGTTGTCCTCGAGCGGCTGGCAGGAAAAGCCTCCAAAGACCTGGATTCTCCCTGCATGAAGATCAGTCCGCCGGGCCTTTCTGGAACACAGGCTACGTAAACCCGGCCTGGAAGCAGCGGCGTGGACGGAAAGCGCTGAGCAGAAGCGCTTCTCAGGGCTCGGAGCAAGCCGGAGACGGTGACCGCAAGGAGGGAAGAAGCCCCGGCAGGTGTCAGAGCTCGGTGCTGGGACCGGCGATGCCCTCGCGGCTCGAAGCCTTGGATCCAGCCGCGCGTGACAGCCCAGACAGCTCAGCTCCCCAGGATACGCCTGGCTGAGGGTTTTCCCGAATCGCTGGGGGCCACGGTATCGCTGAGAACCCGCGCAGGAGTCAGCTTGCGCCCGCTGCACACAGGGTGAGCCTCTGTGCCAAAACAACCCTGAGTATGTTGACCCCGTGCCTACCGGCCCCTACAAACGCCCCCCGCCCGCCTGAAGCCAGCGGTATTTTTAGCACGCAGACATCGCGTGGGGTTTCGCCCAGTTGCGCACTGCGCCTGCATTTCGAGTGGCCTGCCAAAAGAAAAAAGGAGGGCTCTCGTAATACGAAAGGCCATGCAATTCATTTTCGACCCTTCTGTACAAATCACCGGACGCCTAGTTACACATTGGGCTGGTAGGCCTGTTATGGTTACCTCCCTTTTTCTCTTTTCGTCCTTATTTTCTAACCCCGTCAATTTTTTAACACGGCAGATGTTATTCCTTCAGGTAACATCTTCATTAGGCTTCCTTAATTACAGTAGTGTTATGCATAACAATCTCTTTGGTTCATCGCAACAAGTTCTGATGAATGATTCTGTCTATTTCAGCGATAGTTTATGTTTCCTAATTAAAATCAGATTTTCTGTGGGAAAGTAACACAAGACCAACGACCTTGCATTGTTTTTTCCCCGAACGAGTGTCATTGGAGATTCCGCTTAATCGCCACCGATCAGTAATAGAGCACCGAGCGTTTCCCGTCACACCTGTCTGGTATAAGCCCTGCTTACATAACTGACAGTGCTATACTGGGCTGAACAGCAGGGTGTGGGACCCTCAGTCCCGCTGTACGGTGTGGAAAACTAGGCTTGGGCTGCCATCACTCAGGCCTGAACTTCGAACCTTTTTAGAATTGCTTTTCCTTGGTAACATCATCTGATGTCATGAAAAGGGTATGAAAAGGACCCGGCTTTTATTCTGTTTGACCAGTAAGTAACGTTACCTCTAGCCATGCAGCTAGTGTTGCTAGAAGTCCGGTTTTTGACTGGAGTGTGCGGTTTTCAAATAATTTGTACATGCCCGGTTCGTGGTCCCAACCGGACAATGTAGCATAATGTCCGGCCCAAGTGGTTAATGAGAGAGTTTTAGCGGTAGTTCCTAATGAATTTGCGTGTCTGTGACTCGGTCTGGTACTCGGGGGTGAGTGGGCACGGTTGAAGACAGAGGAGACTTTTTTGATTGTAAGCACAGGCTAAAAGCCTTTAAACTTTGACTTAACTGCAAATCTCATCTTTGCTCATCTTACTTGGAGGAAGAAAGTTAAGCACACATGTATAGTGGGTCCAGGCTTGGGGACATTGCGGGGACAGATTGTCCGGTTGAAGCAGACAAGGACAGGGAAACACATGGGTTGCCGGGAGACGCGGCTGCCAGGGGACGTTGAGCCAGACCCCGGCCTTCGCTCGGTCCTGGCAGAGAGAGATGCTGCCCCCGCCTAACTGACGGGCTGAAGAACCCGACACCACCCCCCTGGGACAGCCAATCACGGCTTGACACAACGTCCCGGGAGACGAGTAACAGGCCAGAACGGGGGCTCGCACCACCCGAGCGCAATCCCAGAAGCCTGGGCAGCGTCACCCGCACTCATGCTGCATCTGACAGCTATTACTATCAGACATTACAGTAAATCTGAGGCATTTACTCAATATAACAGCTATGCACCAACCTCTTTTGTTAATTCTCGAACAATATTTTTCATTACCTTCTGTGACCTCTTGACAAAGTATATCAAATTCTGGGAGAGAAAAAGTGACATTCGCTCATGTTCAGCAAAGCTCAATGGTTTTGGAGAGAAATGGCCAAAATGACAGTTACAGCTCACACAAATGAGAGATCAAATTGCATAATAACACAACCATTGTGGTAGGGGCACCTTGCTTGAAAATACAGCTGCGGGCAGGGTTTGAACCCGTTAATTACCCTGTACTCATAAATCCAACCCACAGCACCAAACAGCTTCCAGAAATCAGGGCAGTTGTTGGCACTGGACACTGCACAGGTCAAAAGAGGATGGCGATGTCAGCACTCAAGGGTGGCATGTTGGGAGGCATGTGGGCATACAGATAATACATCTAATTTTAATCTCTGCCTCAAGGGGAGCTTGAACATAGAGTTCGTTATATTTTGAATAAAACTGTCAAACCTCACAAACCTATAGACTCAGCATCACTACAGCCAGTGGTTTACATAAGGCACATGCTTTGAAAAGTGCAGACAAGTTCCAGACAGCGCTAGCTTGCCTGTAGGTGTAATCGTGGCTGTTTGTTTGGCCGTCACCATAGCAACTGGGTTGACCTTTGACAGGTGACACCTGACTTCCTGTCTTCGCTCTCTGTTCCTTAAGAGGGAAGAGGCCCCAGAGCAGCGTCACGTGAGCGGGGGTAATGCGCCAGCCAGTGACAGCCGATATGCTGAATGATGCCTCCAGAGGGTGGCGTGCTCCTCTCCCCCCAGTCTATATACTGTAGTAATTTTCCATAGGGTCGTGCTCCCCTGCTGTAGGATCGATATGGTTAATGCTATGTTTAACATGTCCCTGTTTGTCTCGGGAGCAGAAGACCTCGGGGACACCACGTGGGCAGAGTGCGGCGCTCTTGGCCGCGGGTTCAAATCTCTCACGGAAAATGTGTATTTTGGCACGGCGCCTCGACGGGGACAAAATCAAGCCCTACAAATGAGTTACCTAACAGAATGTAAAAGCTTAGCCGCCCGTGAAATGGGAAGACATACACAGAGCCCTCCTGATTAGGGGCCTTTTTCTTGCCTCAACAGATACAGGGCAGGTACCGCCACATCCAGAATACATGTCACGAATGCTCACAGAGAAGTTTATAGAAAGGAGAGGTCCGTTCCCCAAAAAAGGTCAAAGCCCCCCTGTTCAAACAGTGCTGTTGTAATGCCGGCCTCTCCTGAAGGGGTGCAGCCGCAATTCAACCAACTCAGCAGCGGCGGGCGTGCCGCGGCGGCTACATTCCGCAAATCTGACACAGTCACTTTCGATATCTCCAGCCGCCGTTGCCGCCGCCTCTCGCGGCTTCAGCTGCACAAATAACCCGGGCGAAGCCTCGACCCGAGCAAAGCTCCTTCCCTCGCGGGTCAGCGCGCAGATGAGGCCGGAGCAGAAGGGGGCACTCGGCCTCCCGTCTGATTAGCGCCGGAAAAAAAAACCGGCGGGGAAGAAATAACAAAAATAACCGTAGAAAGAAAGAGGCAGGCGGCCAGGTGTTAAGCCACAATGCGGCAGTTGACCCCATTAAGTCCCCGTGACCCGGGGTCCCTGCCCGACAGAAAATGCTAGTTTAAGCCCCGAGCGGACCGCGCTGCCCTTGTCCTTGTCGCATTATATTCCTCTCAGTGAAGCTGCCTCGCGTCTGTCTTTGAATGCATTCCTGGGCTTACCGCCGCCTTGGATTTATGAGCTCCGAAATGTGCAGATACTCAAATATCCATTTTTCTGGGTCTTCAGCATTGTGGAAAAGGGCTTAAATTTTTATCACCAAGAATTATGGCTTTAAGGGGCAGGCGGATTACAAGTCAACGTGTCAGTGATTTGTATGGGTATTTCTAACGTGTATATTCACCAGATTCTTACTTTTAAAAATTAAGAGTGATCCAATGACACTATTACTTAATTTGGATACTGTTTTATTACCAATGAAGAGTTAAAAACACAGCATGTCTTTAACATTGTGTGGACAAGCAAACTGCAGTAATTTTTTTTGTTTAAGGATGAATGAGCGAAACAACTCTTTACTCATAGGAATTGTCATCTAATCAAAGACATGATCGCCCCCTAGTGCTTATGGAAGAATTCTGTCATGGGTCAGGCATGTAAGCGTTATGAAGTATAAAACCAAATACGCACGGAACAGCACAATATCACGGCAACCAAAGCAAAGCATGCGCAATTGTGGAGTAAAACCACGTCTTATAGCACTTCCTGCTGTCAATATGATTCCAGGAATTATTTTATGTCATTGTAATACATGATTACCAAAAATGACCAAAACCATACAAAAATATGCTACGCTACAATTTAAAAATGATTTTCTTTACTGCCGTGTCTCTTTGAATCATTCAGCTCAGACTATTTCTCGGTTACAGCCAGCAATGTTTTCCTGTGTGTGTTCAGAGGAAAGATCTATGCTTGATTAATAAGGTGCACCTTTGAGCCTTTAAGAACCTATCTGGGAGAGATGGGAGACTTGCATTTAGACCCAAACACAAGGTCTTGAATGCATAAATGCTACAGCGGTGGTGACTTAATAATCTCCTCCTTGCTCTATTTCTCAGGGCTCTGTCACCCTGCAAATAGCATCAATCAGAGCGATCTCTGCGATCCATGTGAGGCGGTTCATCCCACATTTGTGTCTCATTGAATTGGAAACTCTAATAAAGCAGACAGTCCCTAACAGTTCTTGTGAATTAAGCAATGGTGACATAACCACTCATTATTATTATTATTATTATTATTATTTTACATTTGTCATAGATGAAATGTATTTTTTTTACGTAACAGTGCAGAATGCATGGCTTCCTCTGTGACCCTGTCACAACACTCCAAGGATCCTGCTGCTGTCAAACGTATTTATTTTGACCCTGACCGAAAAGCAGCATGTAAAAATAATCATCTTACATAACTGTCTTTCAAGATAGAATGTCTTCTGTCAAAATGCCAAGTTTAACTATTTGCATTTAGAGAGTTCCCACAACACTGTTTGTGTTGTGAATTAAATCATTAATTACAGCTGAGAATTTAATTGATTTAATTTAAATCGTTCATTTAAAACTAAAAACTACAGTTAGTGCACTAGCTGCCTCCCAACATCACAAATAACACATTATTGGCATGAATTACAGTATTACACTAAGAGTGAATTACACCATAAGAACATTTACATAGGGATATACAGAAGTGCCTATAAAGACCAAGTGCCATAGGAGCATTGTCCTTGAAGCGTTGGCTTGGCTGCTCAACAGCCAATCAAGAATGTGGATCACAAGGTTGGCACGACTTGGGAAATCCTCCAGCGTTGCCACATATAGACGCTGTTTATGCCAAGAGATTCTCAGAACGCTGGCACGTGTTCTGCCGCACCGGACAGCTGTCCCCTTTCAGGTTAACCAACCTTCTTATGTGTGAGGTGGGTGCTGTCGGGTACAACTTGTTCAGACCGTGGACTCACAGGGACACAGGTGCACACAGCCCTTGCACAGGATTGATGCTCAAGTCTTTTCTCTTCCCTTTCACCACAATAAACTACGGTGCTGCAGCTATCTAGGGCAGATGTTTTCCATACCCTATGTCACAGTGAGTGGCCGTGCTTGACAGCAGCACACCACTTTTTTAAATTCCGGACGAGGGAATGAATCACATGTTCTACATTCACGAGCCAGTTATGCCCTCAGAAGAGTACAATTCAATGGCGTATCACCTAAAAGGCACCCTACAATGGCATGACCGCCATTGCAGCCCAGACCCCTCTGCCGAGCTGTACGTGAGACCTTTTCACAGAAATGTCCCCTAAAGAAAGACGAAAAAATTTGCCTATGAAACACGACATGTTTTTGTACCAAGGAAAAATGAAAAATGTCTACACTCGGGTAGTTTCTACACTCGGGTAGTTCTCAGAGGGCTAAGAGAACTAAAGATGGGCTCATGGCTTAGAGCAAGGTTACTGCTGCTTAGGTTCCTATGGATATTTCACCCAAAGCAACCACTTGCATAGCACAGCACTTACGTAGAAGGGCGTCTTTATTTGTTGTAGTTTTAAATGTCAGTGGAATTAAACAATGCATGTAAATGGGGAATAATGGATAAGAGGAAAACCAAAGAGGTTTATGACAAGAAATGAAACTAGTTAAATTAACACTGATAATAATCTATTTCAATATTAGGAGCACGTGAAGAAAACAAATAACCTAACAAATCACCTAGCTGTACTTTAACAATGGCTTTTTCCCACTTTTTGCCACAACTAGGTTTGACATAAGTTCACTTCACACCACTGAAAACACTTATTCTAAGAGTGCTACCATGCTACATAATTAGCATTATATAGCATTACATTACATGCACTATAATTATTGCAAGCCAACTTACAATTAGAAACATGGCTAATTAGCTGCAAATAATATTTTCCAACCTTCCAAATCTAATTTGCTCGCAGAATAACTAGAAACATCCGCTTGTGTTCTAACTAGCTCAATTAGCTATTTAACTATAAGTTATCTATGAAAGAAACAGTGTGAAAAGATCCAACTAGCATCCGTCAAAATAAGCAATGTTCTCTAGGGCCAAATAGTAGATCTGAGCAGGATCTGGTGTGACTTTGGAAGCCAAATGCCTTTCAGTGTCCTGACAGTGCAAAAACAAGGGAGCAGTAATTTAGCCCAGAGACCCCTGTGTGAGGAAATGAAAGTTGGCACATCCTGGCCGGACTCGATGATGGAAAGGTGGCTAGTGTCACCTCTTGACCACATGACTCCTCCCCCTTCAGAAAGAATGCCAAGCTGTTTATCATCCTCCACATGAGCATTGTTTTTAACATGCAAACATTGTTTAACAATGTTTAACATCCATATAAAGTATGTGACAGCTCTGTGTGAACATAGGTAATTACCAGTTTGCTGTATTGCTTTTTCAAAACTCAAACACTATTTGGTGGGCCATAGACTACGGTAGATGTTTAGAGTAGAAAAGGAGGTTTAATTCATCAGCGGCAAAAGGCAGCACACATGCTAAGCATTCCTTGTTATGTCAAAAAGACTAAATCACTCACTAGGCCCAAAAAGGAAGCTGTGTTTCATCTCCGGGTTTGTTTACTTATAGACATGGCAGGGGAGACAGCGAGCTGAATGTCTGGTATGCTTCGACACAGGATGCGGAGAAAGGATTCCGTTTTGTAAATAAGAAGATGTGCAGCAGAGTATATTCATTTCCATCAGTTCAGAGCTCAGTGACCTGAAGTTTTTTTTAGACAGGGAACCACTTTACGTAATGTGCTCTGTTATTAAACTTTCATGAAACTTTTATGGCCGTGGAAACACTATGGCCTTTGTTTGGTTAGTTGAAGGTATATTAGTAACCCAGGAATTACTGTGAACCCAGCGTGGATGTGCTTCATGGCTGCACTATTTTGCCATTATGTGAGCCTGCCTGTCAAAGGAACAGACTTCCCATGATGCAATGCTGAACTGCAGGTATTATTGATCGCCAGCAGATTTCACCCCAAGCACAGTCTAAGCGCTAGGGCTGCACACAGCTAACGAGAACGCAGTAAAACTACATCCGGCCCAAACGACCGGGAGAACCCTGAGCCGCCGACGTCGGTTGACGGTTCGTCATGGCAACAACAAACGGTCGCGTGGAGTAGAGGCGCACGGCTGGGTGAGGAGAGGTAAAGAATGCCTGGATCGTGACCCGCATTTGCATTGGGTATTTACATGGCCTCCTCAGCCCTTTCACTAGGCCCTGTAACACACAGCACATGAGTAGAGACAGAAAGCCCGGGCCACTAATTCCCCCTTCGCTCTCTCTGCAC
The DNA here is from genome assembly GCF_013347855.1 of Anguilla anguilla. Lineage (NCBI taxonomy): Eukaryota > Metazoa > Chordata > Actinopteri > Anguilliformes > Anguillidae > Anguilla > Anguilla anguilla. Next base: position 11,607,285 of record NC_049202.1, on the reverse strand, counting down.
TATTTTGCATGGTCTTTGTCCCTCAGATGTGGACTCTTTAATCATCTCAAGGGCTTGTCAGGAATATATGGCCATTGGGTTTTGCATGCGATGATGATAAAGCCCGTCTCCCTTTCAGACATGGTTAATGCACACAGAGCCCATTGTGTACTGCGGGATATATCCGAGGGCTTGGTAAAGAGGCACCAAATGAATGGTAATTTACTGAATTCAAATGTTTGAATAACAACAGGGAAGTAAAGTTTAAATACAGACCAAAAAAAATCCAGTAAAGAAATAAGTCAAAAATAGAAGATCAATGCATATCTTATAACATACAGCAGTATGTAATTGAAATAGTGAACAGCTAAAGCCAAATGCCATCTGTAACTTAGAGCACATAAAATCTACTTTTCCATGCAAGGCCAGTTATAGTTAACATAGCATTGAATATTATCACTGTTATTCACTGTAACCGACTTTGCTAAACTGAATTTTCAAGGAAATGAGAAGAATTATTAACACGTGGATAAATCATAGTATAAAGTATCAAGTAACCACTTTGTGCAAAGGCAATGCGAAAAGAATATCTATTATACAATTACCATGTTGAACCACCAGAGGGTGCCCTAGGATTATATATATTCTGAAGGAAGGCAACAATACATTTGTTTAGAAAGCAAAAACAACATGTTAACGTGTTCTACATTTTGTCCGACTAATATAAATTATCTGAACACCTGCTTTTTAAACATCAATTCTATTTATAAGTGCAGAGTCATTTACAGAGGGATTCAATGTTTTTTGTTTGCTGGAATCTTCGAGTTGTATTCACCATCTAATACTGAAAAAGAAAAAGGACTTCCAATACTGCAATGCCCCAGTCAATCATGAGCACAAACCTTCGACGGCCTTCCATGAAGTGATGCGATCGATCAAGCTGCAGAGACTAATAACGGCGGCGAGGACTGGCAACGGGCTCTCTCGAGCACTGCTGCGAAGGCTACGGCGGTCAGACCGGTGTCAGTGACAAAAGAGTGATGGAACAATTGGACACATCAGGAGTTCATAGCTGCCACCCCCCGCCCCCCCTCCACCTCCCCTCAAAAGAATCTATCTCTTCCCGCTCTGTGCGTGTGAAGATATTTTCTCTACCAGTAGCAGGGAGATCGATCGAGTGCTGCGTACAACAAGGGTCACGACCCCCACAGCCTGGAGCAAATACAGCGCAACCATAAAATTACCTCCCCGCTCCTCTGGTGCAGCATATATCGCAGCGCTCCACAAATATGAGACCGGTTTTGAGCTCAAAATGGCTCCCCCTCTAATTCAGCAAGGCCTTTTGTGGCTTTCAATAATCAGTGAGTGCATGTCTTCTGGGGTTTTTTTCTTTCTTTTTTTTTTTTTTTTGATTGCTAACATTCAGTTTCCTCAGTCAGAGCACGGTGCCTTGGAATGTAATGATTCCTGATTAGATTGTCTGATTCTTTCTTGTTAAGTGCAGCCATGTGAGTCTGCCCACTTTTTTTTCCAGGGCTGACTTGCTTCTGGAGAATCTTTCAAATGTCAATCAACATTTGTCCTTAATTTGGACCTGTGCTCTTCAACTTGAATGTTCTTCAGTCACCAAAATGAACTTGCCAATTTGTGTTCGCAAAGAAAAAAAAAAAACTTAATTTAATCATGTCTCAAAGTTAAGCACAACTGTTGATGTAATCCTGGCCTGTTTCTTGTCCCAGACACTGAGTTGACAGCAGTCAGCACCTAAAGGCACAAATGAATCAGCTGGCCTGAATGGTTTACATGAAGATCTCACCTCATGGATGAAAGACCAACATGGCAATGGAAGCTTTTCCCAAATTTACAAATGAAGAGCAGTTAAAAACAGTCATGTTGGATGACTTTACATCCTGTTTAGACTGGGAAGAAACAGAAGGACTTGCTAAAATAGAAAGCAGCTTGCGTAAAATTTCTGCAGTTGTGTAAACTGCCTTTCGAAAGCCAGAAATGGGCTAATCTAATATGGCCGCCGCAAAAAAATCCCCACAGATTTCTGTCTAAAACTGACTCATGGCCCGAACACAAATTACAAAACAGAGTGACGTTTCATACCTCACTGCATTAACGCATTCAAGTAAGTGGATCTCTTCATTTTGGCAAAAACATACAGTCATTTTATTTTCCTTCCCTTATCTACAGGAAAGCCATGTCAGCACAGATAATAATAACCACGAGGTCAAGGACGGCCAGTCCGGCAACAAGCATTCAGATCAAGTTAAGGTCCACAGAGACAAATTTATTAAAGCACCGCCTGGACCGTCCTAGCACAGCACATACCGCCATTCATCACGATAGTATTAATGACCCCATTTTGTGAGCGATTAGCATGTTTGTAATTATTGAGGCGTCTGACAGGGTGCCTGGACATGTGAGTGTTAGTGTCTGTGCAGATTGTATGCGTATGACCTTTCAAACAGAACACTCATAAAATGAGCTGAAGTATCCATTTTAAAATGAAGGAAAAACTGACTTCACTTCTATTGGCAAAGACACGTGGGAATGTCCGTGTCCCTGGCGATAGAGAAGCTGGGGAGAGGAACAATGATAAATCCCATAATTTTCCCATCTCACAGATCTGACCGCCGGGAAAGACAATCCGCCATGGAGTCTCTCCCGTCTCCACTTCCGCAAAGCCCTGTCGTCAGGATGTACCTTAGCCACAGCTGTCAATCAATCAATTAAATGAAATTACATTTGACACAGGGCCCAAAAAATAATTATCTCAGGGCATCTCACGGATCACATTCCGTGTAATCAATTTACGAGATGTCTTACAGGAAACTGACACACAGGAAGGTATGGCAAAATGACATAAACAAATATATGATTTTTTTAAAAAGTTAAAATGATAAAATGATTTCAGCTATATGGAAGCTCTGTGCATCCTATCAAGGGTAAAAAGAATTTGCCCTCAACAGAATGCAAAAGCAGGCATACAAAACCCCCCCCGGCCACCTAGTGGCAGTCAACGATAAGACGTCAGTAAAGTCTTTGATGAGCTCATTTGCAAGCCTGTTTCGGACTGAGACTGCTGCTGCACAGACAGAGACAGGGACTTACTTTGCTTTGGCCCCGGCATCCTCATAACCTTTGTTGGAAACATCTTCCAGGCCTCCGATCAAGTGTTTAAAAGAGCTGAAAAAAGAAAGAAACACAAGAAAGGTCACAACATTAAACCCACAAGCCAAGAAGACTTTTATGCGCAAGCTGTACCACACACAGATCTAGTCACACATTTTAAACTGCAGCAGTGCACTACGTAAGCAGGGTTAGTAAACTACTCAACACAACTACATCATTTGTGATTCAATGTCTGGGTCCTTATTACATTGCTAGGACATCTAACCTTTAGACAACTACATCATTTGTGATTCAGTGTTTGGGTCCTTATTACATTGCTAGGACATCTAACCTTTAGACGACTACAGCATTTGTGATTCAGTGTTTACTTAGCAAAGAAATCTTACATTAAGGGAAGCTAAAACACAAACAAAATCCAGGTTCCAGACCAGCCCAATTAAAGATGTGAGTTCACTCAGGTACATATTTACCGGTTAAAAATACAGCAATGTATTATTTACAGAAAAACCTCTTATGTGCTGTTTGATTCCAACTGCATGCATAATTTCAGTGATTTTATTTATTCTGACCCGTGCATGTAAATACCAGTATAAATCTGAAACTGCTACAGTCAGTGGAACTATCATGGAGAGGAGATAGTTATGAAAGTGCCTTCATCTGTAATGGAATATTAATCTTCAGCTTCAACCTCTCAGAATTATAAGATGCATGGTAGAACTAAAGTCATGCTTGCTCTAGTTCAATGGGAAAAATATTGATGTTCTACAACTGAACAGATTTCATAATCAAAAAGAAATTATATTTTAGACTAAGCCAGATGATGATATATGTAATGTTTTTAGAGATACATATCCATATCTCAGACTCAAAAATTACATCTGTTTTTCAGGTTACTGAAAGGTCAGTAAGCACTGACACGGCAACACATTTAAACTTTCAAAGCTTTTCAGAAATAAATGGATAAAACTGAGTTAATTGTAATTTATGAAGTTTTTATAATAACAAGGGAATCTGGCAGATAAATTAATGAATGGCTCTCTGATGTTGATTTTAATCACCCGAGTCACAAAACATAAACACGCAGCTTGGAGAGAGAGAGAGAGAGAGAGCGAGAAGCCCACACAGGCATTTTTCACAATCATAGCGCAATCACGGGCAAATAAATTTCCGAAATGGAGACGAGGCTAATGCGGACGGTGACACGACACAAGAGCGATGCGTCCGTTTGTCCCTCCGCGTGGGAGCGGCTGCCTCGTCGAGGGCCCTCTTGTGCTTTTTTAGCCTGATGTTCAGAGCCATCTGTTCCAGGCCACCGCAGAGAGAACGCCAGAGACCGAGAGCTCCGATTACCATACCGCATTACCGATATAAGGGCAGGTCAGCGCGCTTTCTGAAACGCTTCATGGCTGAAAAACCCGTCTGCGAAATGATTCTCAGCCTCCCTCCCACCTCGCTGGCTGTGGCCTCATCTGTTTCCAGCCGGATCAGTGCAGCTGGAATGAGAGCAGCCTCCTGCTCCTCTCTCGAATAAGCTTTCAGCAGAGCTCTTACCACCCTCTCAACACCGCCAACTCCTCTCCCTGCTTTTTTTTTATGTCATATGTGATATTAATTCACACCAGCCAGACAATTCATCACACTGTACAACAGTGACATGGCAATCATACATATGTATATATATAGATAGATAGATAGATAGATAGATAGATAGATAGATAGATAGATAGATAGATAGATAGATAGATAGATAGATAGATAGATAGATAGATAGATAGATAGATAGATAGATAGATAGATAGATAGATAGATAGATAGATAGATAGATAGATAGATAGATAGATAGATAGATAGATCATATATACACACACATACGCAGGCATGCATGCACGCACACAAGCACGCACACAGCGTTATGATGTTTATTTGCCAAATATTTATTCAAAATAATCACTTGCTGACACCTTGCAGGCTTATTGGCAAACATCATGAGCTTAGCCCAATCGATGCAGTATCTGAATTTACAAAGACAAAATGAGGTCCCAACAGGAAATGTTGTAGATTGGCAAACACAAGACAGAGTTTGTCCAAATTTCCATTTCATCTCTTTGGAGTGATACGTTCCTGTATGAATGGCACAACGATTTACACAGAGCTGATATCGCAAATGCAATGCACTGGAATTTTTTGATCCAATCAGTGTTCCATGTAACTATAACATGCCCCTTGGAAAATGGAAAATAATGTTGGAAGGAACAGAAAGATTCATTAGCTTGGTGGATGCAATTACACTGAGACAATACTGAGGTCAATTTTCTGTCACTTAAAATGAGCAGGTATTTTTATTTTTTGAAGATCCATCATTTTTTACGGTAATGGAATATTGACACAGTAAATGGAACAAAAAACGTATCTTCTGTTTCTTGTGCTATCTGTGATATTGTATGGAACATTATTATGACTGAAAAGTTGACAGTCAATGAGGAACTGCTGAATGCGTTCTTAAATAGTCTCAGTTACACCCATGCTATGCATTGATAAAATGGAAGGACTCTCACTCCTCCTAATGGTTTATAACCCTATTCCATGTGAGAACCATTTTAAAATAAATATATAAATTAACCTATTGGGCCAGTTTCCTTCCTGAAGAGTAGCTGTGTGCACACGCGTACTTTGTGTTAAGATATTCGACAGTTTTAACTGAACCATTCTGATGCTAAAAAGCAAAAGAGGTTATACAGCAGGCAGAGACGAACGTGGCAAAGCTACTCAGTAGGAGTGATGGGAAATAAATTATGCTGTCACAGCACTACCAGCCACTTATTTCAGCTTCTTTCAACTGAGTCAGCTGCTGAGACCGTCAAGCTTCTTTACATTTTTCAGAAGATAATGTTGCCAGCACTGATGGCATTTTACTCAAAAAGTGTGAAAAGCCATTCATTTTGCTCCCTTGCAGTTGCTGGTGCTAACTAGCTGTGCATTTAGACAGAGAACGTGCTAAACACTGAGTCCTCAGACGCCCCATTATTTGTTCACACTTAAACCGCGTCGATCTTCTTTGTAGAGCTGAAGCGCACCATTATAAGGGCCCTATTACAGTGGGCTGCAGAGTTTCTATTAATTACACCATAACAGTGAGAAACTGACAGCCGAGATTACATTTGAGAAGGCAACCTCATTATGGATTATGTGAACACAGAGTTAATTATTCTGCAGCGACAGGTTTCAGATGTGTGTCTGATAACATCAACTCTAAGAGCTAATAAATAATTACTTCAAATGGAAATGACTTTATGATAAATGTACATGCCCTACTTGCCATTTAATTCTTAGTACTGTACATATATTTTAATAATACATAACTGACCTTTTATTGGATTTGTGCCAGTTTTAGGTGAAGTAATATAATTGGTGCATTCATATTCACTGTGCTGCCCTTTCTCATAAACATCTGCTCTTTAGTGTAATTTCAAGTTTAAATGTGCAACACACTAAACTGCATATATGGCTATATATAGGGCTATCGGCCACATATAGGGCTATCTGCTGAGAAAGTGTTTGAATGATTGTAATAATTTGAATTGAGATTTTCAAAGGCAGGCAATGATATAGGCTATGGCAGCCAGTTCTACGTCTGTCAGTTACATTCTCTCCTGATAAGAGCCTAAGAACAAGCTAAGTGATTGGGAAAAAACCTGGGAGCAGCACCTTTAACTGCGGTGTAAAACACTTCTCTGCTGTATCACGGTGAAAAATGTATAAACAATTTCATTTTCTTCTTCATTCTGTGGCGTGTTCTGCTGGCAAGCCTCCACAAGCTTCAGTCAGTTTGTGTTATCGCTTAATTCCCACAGATCTGGCACCCGTGACCCTCCCGGTGAACGGCAGCGCCGCAAAGGTCGCACAAATCAAATAATCACCGGCGCAGCGACAGCATCGGGACACGGCAAGCTCAGCGAAAACAAGCGGGCTTTAATGGAGAGCGTCATAAACCTCTCAGCCGGACGCTACGATAAAACAAATGACCGGGTTCCCGGGGACAAACGGCTCCCTCCACAGCCCCCCTCCATGGAGGAATTCCTTTTTTTAGCACCGCCGCGGAGCCACTCGATTCTGACGCTCGTGCAATTGCGCCTACGGAGTGAAGAAAGGACACAAGCCGCAAGCGTCTGCATGCAAACAAACCAGGCCTACCTGTTCTACCACACAAGGTGACTTTACATAACTGCTGCCCTACTCACCAGATAGATAGCTAGCTTGCTAAGATATTGGTTTTCAGGCATTTTGACAGATTATTTTGTACACTATTATTCTTTGCACAGAAACAGAATCAATCAAATGTAAACAATTTGGACTGGCCTGGCTAAACTTAAACACAGTGACTGATTCAAAGTATACTGCAACTACCATAATAGAAAATTCTATAAATATTGAAACATAAAACAAATAACGTCTTCTTCACCAGAGCTCATACTTCTTTATTTTAAAAAGGAGTAAACATGTTGCTGTCTCCTACTGAGCTAACAAGCAAACTCCAGTGTAAGTAATGTATATTTGGGAGTGAGGTGGGCCAAAAATGAAGCAAACCTTTATAAACTGTATACAGTGTGTCTTGAAATTAGACTTGAATCACTGCTTAGTCATTCAATAAAAACACAGCTTTGATAAGCAATCTTAAACAGTGATAATAAGCTGATGATGGCTACATGATGTTGAAATGTTTAATTTGAAATGAAAACACGGGGTATGGCATGTGGTTTAAAAAAGGAAATACCAAGGCAGTGAGCCTGATAAACAACTTCAATCAAAGCTCATTCTTATCCAGAAATGGAATCGACAAAGGTAAATTAAAATGGATTAAGGTACACTTAACTGATAACTTGTACATTCAAATGAGTGTTGAAGTGATGAATAAATTCAGCTCAAATATTAAAAGAAATGGTAATAAGCACTCTTCCCACACCAGCCAATCTAGTTTGGGAATGTGTGACATGTCATTAGTCATTATTATCATCTGTTCTCCAGTGGCACCATATGAAATCAGTAAGCAAGATCAACCTCCCAGCCTGTTCAACATCACCACACTTGACTGTGGGTTAATGGGGATATTACACAGGCTACTCTGCGTTATGTCTTTAATAACAGGGTCCTACTTCATAAGGTCACAACACTCATCAAATAAAACATTTTGAAATAATTTACAGATTATTCAAAAAACCTGTGAAAAGATAAAACAAGTGAATGGCTAACTGGGACCATTCAGTAAACTGGATTATAAAAATGTGATAGACGGTTCTGGGCAGTACTGAAGGAATATATCATATGAACATCATCATAGCAAAAGACACAAAAAGACATAGACGGGACGTGTGGTACTCACTCTCTGTCAATGACCAGGCAAGTGACAGCTTCAGCAGCGATGACATTGGCAGTCCTGATATCCTCCCTGTGAAAACAAACAATAATACCCCATCCGTGAAAAACACGACACCTCTATAACCCATTTGTTATGTCAGCCGCAGAACACAATTTCTTTGGGCAATCACTTCCCTAATGATGTAATACAGCAACTCACTTATCACACTTTGCGTTTGCGACAGACAAGATATACAACATTTCTGCCATGCATCCTGTTGAACTTACAGACATCTTTCAAAGTGCATTTTCAAAACTTATCCAAGGTGCTTACTTCAAACAGGCAAAACACTAAAGAGTCAACAATCCGCTTTACCAAATCCTACTTGTGTGAAGAATCGGAATCAATAGACAGCTCAATACTTCCATCAACACTTTGAGCTCTTTGAAGATCCATGCAAAGATTACAAATAAGACCCAAAGCCACACAATCATATTTTGTTTTAGATCCCATCCCCCCCATTAAACGTGCCCTGACTCCAGCAGGAAGCAGGCTATTAATAAGCATTTACTCCGAACACTGATCCGCGGCGTCATCGGAAAAGTCCTCGCTGCGTTCTGAGTACCCCCGCCGGTCGCAGGAGTCCTCGTCCGATTCTACGGGGTCTGCGGCGGCGGTCCCGGACCCGCCCGACGGGACGCACGCGCGCTCTGACCCTCCCGCTCGCCCCCGTTGCTCGGACGCGGGCTCTCTCGGCCGGACCATGGCGGCGATCCTCGTTAACGACCGCAGCTGCCGGGGGGGCGCTGAGATGTATAGGCGCGCGAGGGCCGGACCAGCGGGCACGGGGGGGTGGGGGTGGGGTGGGTTTGGGTGGCAGGTGTTAGTGACCCACCGCCCGCGTGGGCAGGTGGGCACGGGGCGTGGCCCACGGGAGCGGGCGCTCGGCGCACCCGATACTGTGCCCTCAATATCGTGGGTTCGTGTTCAGTCTTCCTCGCATTTGTGAAAACAGAGTGCTGCTGACCACACCGCACAATGCCAGCAGAAAACCTGGCGCTGTTTACCATGTCACACAACAACCTGCTAGCCCTGAAAACTGTATTTTTATTTATTTCTTTTTTTTGTTTTTATTGGCAGCAAAGCTAAAGCTATTTAACAGTGTGTGTGTTCCCTGTCCTAGCTAATATCTGTCTGCTTAGCAACTGATAACAGGCAATGGAAGAGAGGTTACTGTTCTTTCTATGGAAAAAAGATGAATAACTATCTAATATATCCGTCACTGCTGCTGTGGCGGCTATGAGATAAGCATTACCTGTTCAAGCCTCATTTCATATATGTCCAGCTTGAGCCAGTCCTATTGTGTGCAGTATTAAATTCAAACTCAATATCACCAACAAGCTTGGAAGAGTTTATTAAAAAAAGACATGTATCTCCTTCATGTGCAGACAGGTTGTCGATAAGCAGCACACGGAAGGCCAGCACATGGAACAGATATATGTTTTATATCATTCGCTTCAGCCAGATGAAACGGGTCTCTTTTTAATAACGACTGACATTCAGTTCCCATGCGAATGCCTCCTGACGTTCCCATCTGGTCCACCTCTTGGGTAAAGGGGGGATATCTGGGGGAATTATCTGGACTGGGGGTATTCCAGCTTCCCCTGGGGATCCGGGAGAACGTCGTACCAGATGGGCGGAGGTAATCGCGCTCGGTGCCATTACGTGTCCTGGACTTCGGGGGGAAGGGAGAGATACATCCTGATACCCGGGCATTAATGTCCATTAGCTGTTCATGACCTCACCAGGTACCAGTGGGACCAATATGGCGAGACGATGCCACTTACATTTGCGTTACATGCATTTACCAGAGGATCTTATCCAGAGCAACTTACAAATCAAAGAGCCTACAACAAGACTATAAGAACAGAGAAGAGAAACTACAATAAACCGTATTTACAATGAACACTTTTTAAGGACCACCAAATACAGATTCATTATTAGTTGTGACTTCATGTGAAACAAGACAATTAGTCTCTTGATGTGCATATCACAATCAGTTAAACCAAACTTTAAACAAGTAAAGTTCAAGTTCAAGTCATTGGGACAAAGGAACTCTTTATGACCTGGGAAAATCCAAAATAAAATGAATTCACAGAATTAAAATGAACCAAATTATACATACAACTGATTAAACTCAGGTTCCAAATTCAGATTTCTCGGTGTTATTCATGAAATTCTTTGAATGAAATGAAAGGTAGAGACTTTGGGATTTTCATAATTGGGAGGCAGCTTTGTAAGTCGTGCCTGGAATCTGCGAGAAGCCTGTGCTGGAGACGAGCTGTCAACGATCCCTTGCCGACTCGGAGCAGCACAGACTGCATGTCAAAAATAGTTCATTTATGTGCAAAGTTTTATAGCGGCCTCTATCTGACCAATCACAATGCTCCATGAGCCTGCCAGTCAGTTCGCATTAACCTCATAATCACCAGTGTTCTCACCATTATTTGCTTAAGCAGTAGCACTTATGCAGCATAACTTACCACTGGACATGTTATTCATACCGTATCCAAAATGTATGAATGTGCCATGTGGTATAACAACCACAATGGCATCCATTACCCACATGCCAACTTAAGAGCTTTTCTTCTTTTGTTTTTGTCACGGTTTATTATTTCTTTGTGACCGTAGCAAGAATACCATCGGTCTTAAATGTTACCACAACCCAGATGGCACTTGGTAACTCAGTAATTACTGGGATTTAAAAAAGAATCCAAACGGGCTTCAACACCTCCGGTTTAAATAAAGACACATCTGTCTACTGCGCTGTCACCACCACGAGAAGTTATATAACACACACATTACAGAGCGTGTCCTTCTCTGCCCAGGAAGCTCACTTCACATGGAGGCAGCAGCTGCAGCTGCTCGGCTTGTCTGTCAGAGGCGTGCCAAGGAGGCACGTCGGACGCATTCACCAGGAAGACAGGAATATAATCTAATTTGCCGGGGCAATCTGGCGTCGCTGGGAGCAGGTGTAAAACTGTGAGGCAAGGTTCTCCTCTAAGTTCTCCTCTCCACAGAGAATAAAAACACACCCGGGTCAACCGGGTCTACCTGCAGCTAACAGCCGAGATCAAGCAGCCCTGCTACTTCGCCATGTTCCGACAGGAGAGACAATTACAGCGGCCGCATCCCGCAAGAACGAGAAAGACATCCCGAAAACCCTGGGGTCCGTCTACACAACGAGGACGCTCTTTTATGCGACGTGGATACAGATCCACAAGCAACAGAGGTCGGGTATTATAAGGAGGTCTGTGCCTGGCGGCGAAGCTCAATTGGAATATGTTCCTGCACAGCAGAAAGCCGAAATGAGATCTCCCACAGAGGGACAAAGCCGTGCCAAGGCCTACAGAACCAATCGCGGCGGGAGGGGAAAAATCGCGCTCAACTTTCTCACCTCGCTAACTGCATGCGCGCGATGTAATTTTAACGCAAGCTCGGTGGACACGCCACATACTGCGACGTCTAATAAGCGAACTGGTATGACACGACTGTATTTCTGTTAGCAAAATACACCCACTGATTCTGTCTACAGGATTTTTCCTGTGCAACGTTCCATTAGAGGGAGCGAGCCAAGAACAGGAGGCACCGTTCCAGCAGATGTCTTAAGTCTGCTTCGGTAGCAGTCGTAACAACTAGGGAGGGCGCTCAAAAGGAAAAGGTCAGGGTTGTCAAACCGGCTGAAAAAGACACAACAAACAAAGTTTAATAGAATGTGTCTCCTTGGGTGCTTTCATGCTTGGTTTACCACAGGAGGAGCAAGGTAAAAGCGTTCAGATGGTGGCTAGGCATTATTACATTATTACAATATGAATTATTATCGCAACATTACATCATTAACATTATTACATTTACATTATAAACATACACGTGTGTGTGTGTGCCTACGTGTGTGTGTGTGTGTGCGACCGTAGCTGGACCATTTGTAAATTGGGACAAATCTCTCATTAATTGTCAGTAAGTTGATTTAATTTAGGTGAACAAGGCACTATGTCAAAGGACAGCGTGGCGTGATAGTACATTCAGTATCCCTCTCATTTATTATCAAAGCTGATAAAATCCTTTATAACACCCTTAGCTCCTGGAGAGATTACATGCATTAACGGTTCGTTTTCTCTCGCCCATCATTTGGTGTTCCTAAAACTCCGCCCACTCATCCACTCTCTCCCCAGACCCTAGATAATTACTTTCTAAAGAGAATCACTTTGCAAATATTGCAAAAGATCAAAGACACTATCTTGGGCAAATAAAGTAGCCTTTGTGAAGGCCCAATTCATTTGCTAAATGCATTTACACACAAGATTTTCCTCTAATTAAAACTGAGATGGGAGATCAAAAGCAGTGGAATAAAAAACATCTTTTAAAAAATATCACCGTTCAAAATAGAATTAAAGCATATTCAAATCTCTAGTGCTGCTCTCAGTTCAACATCAAAGTTGAACACCGCATGAAGCTGGTTTCACTCTTGGAAAAGATATGCAACAGGACCCAAGATGGCCACACTGGTCTTTACATTGAATGTATTACATTTACATTACTTAGGAAAGAATAACAGATCTATCAAAGTGCTTCTTTAAAAGGTCTTCAATAAGCCACTCAAAGCAGAAAAATGGCAAGAAATGACAGTTTGATCTGTGCTATTACAGTAAATGGCCACATAACCGATCTCAATGGGACTAGAGGGGAGGCAGACCTGTACATTAAAGGCCGGATATTCTAAATATTAAATGAAAATATAAATATTAAACATGGCAGCAGAGGCAATTTCAAAATGTGAATATGTAAAAAATTAATTCATTCAACACACCGTCTAGATTGATCCATTTTCTCTCATTTTCACAGCGCTGTGAACATTGACAATCAATCACATACGGCGAGAGAGATCTAGTAGTCCTAGCTTGCACCACGCACTGACGTACTGCTAATGTACTGGACTTTGCCAGGCTGCCAATCTCGATTAAAAGCCGACACTAACATTCAAACCAGGGCGGCGAATAACTGGTGGGTCGTTTAAGCGGGAAATGACTCTGTGAGTTCACTGTACGGGCATTATTACAGATTAAGGTGATTACAAAAAAAGAGCACTTGTTAGCATATCATTCAGCTTCAGAACTACATTAATATAAAATACAAAGGCAACGATTTAACGGCCACACAGAACAATCTGAACAATCTTTAATATAGTGTGATGTTCAAGATTAGAGAGTGGAGACTTTCGTTACACTCCAATCAAGACTCTTCAAATTAAATTTACTGAATTGAAAAGCAGATGTTAACACTTAGAATTATTCCCTTTGAAACATAGACAACCAGTCTAGATTTCACAATCTTTTCCCCTATGCTATAGACCTGAAAATTTCTAACATATCACAAGAATAATACTAACACCAAATCATTTAAAGTGAAAATTCATTACAGAATTCCCACCAAAGAGTTAAAACTTCATTTCTCAGGCATCTACCGATATATCCTGATTAACAATCTCTAAGACAGCAGTTAGCAGATAAAGTGAAAAACTTTTAATAAAAAATAAAAACTGCAGATGAGGGCCAGAGAACTAAGCCTGACAGCCAAGAAAGCTGTCGTGAGGATGAAAGAAAAGAAAAAATCAATTCAAGCTCTCGCAGAACGTTTTTGTATTCCAAAGTCAACAGAAGGGAATGTCCCAAAGAAGAAACTACCTACTGGAATACAGAGAAAATAAACAACCAATTTAACACAAATGTCCCATTACTTTTGCATTTAGCTCTACATTGACATGGTTTTTGAAGCTTCTGCTGCCTTAGTGTCCTAGAGATTGCATGGTATGGGCTCTCTCGCCAGTACCACAGGAAACCATCTCACCCCACTTCCTGTCTGCGCATACTGCAAAACCACACCATCTCGGGCCCAAATGATAGCTCCGTGTCTGGCCTCAAACAGCACCTCTCTCCCCAGGGATCAATAGGTGCTGCATTTGATCCATCTGGAGAAAATTCACATGCCAGCACCGTGCTCTCTACAGAGTCCTTGTGGTGGCCTTGAACACCCCATTAGTGCAGCACTAATCCAGCTCAATCCAGCCAATATGGTTCCTTATCAAATGGCAGCTTCTGTGGCTCCCAGAGCCTCTGTGTCTCACTGTGACAGCCTTACCGTTCAGGGTCAGTAGTTTTACAGCCGGAATACATAAGTGTCCTACTGCATAATGGCGTCCCTATTTACTTAGTGCTAAAACCATTTATTACATTCAGATTATTGAAGCAGTCACAAATCCAGACAACCAGCAAGCAGCGCTAATTGACCGAATTAAAGTGCACTTTTTGGACAGCAACTAGTATTCCTTCACCCACAAGGTGGCACTGTAGCATCTTCTCTAGCCCCTAAGACGTTGGATAATATCTCCAAACATTAACTTAATATTCTCTCCCTGTGGCAGGCTCTTTTAATGAACCCTCCTTTATCACCTATGAACAAATGACCACCGACAAAAGATAAACTCTCTCCGATCACAATAGTCAATTAAAGTCAAGTTTGGCCCAGGCAAAAAGGTAAGGGTATGCAGGGTACGATCGCACTGTTTGACTGATAAGGGAAGTGCTCAGACATTCCTGTTGAAGCACTTGCTTACTCTCTTCCTCTTGCCTCTCTTCCATCACTGGAGCACACGACTGCCAGTGATCTATGACGATGGATTTCAGCTCTGTAAATGTTTATCCATCAGTCTGCTGGGTTGTTTGTACTGCCGAAACACTGCGTAACAGTGCACTGTGCACCCCACGGTCTGCGTCAAAAACTGCGTCAGTGCCGACCGTGACTGGAAGACTCGTCAGGCAGCGCAGTACTGACCAGGGTAGGTAGGTGGGTCTTGTCATTGCGCAAGATCAGCTGCTCTGGTTGTCCTGCCAGCTGATGCCTGTCTGCGCCGGCTGTACAGGAAGTGCACTCACTACAGTATGTTGCAATAACTGCGCAGCTGGCAAGCAGCAGCTGGCAGGACACACTGTAAAGGGGTTCTCCCTGACTGACGCAGTACACTGGCCCAACGAGACAGGCACGCAAATACAACTGCGCATTCCATATTAGGAGAAAAGAAAAACGAAATCTATAAAATATTATCTACAGTACCATTCTGCGTTGACGTCCTCCCTCGCAAGGCCTACAACGAGCACCTCCGCTAGTTCTTTGCCTATAATCGCCCCACGTGGTGAAAGTGGTTCGTAATTTCAATCAAACAGATTCCAAAACACCACATCTCATTTGAGTTACCTCGTAAATACTGCGACAATGTTTTCCGTCCCGTGAGGTGCGTCTGTCGTAAGCTGATACATGGTGCAAAAGGATTGACTGCGTAATAGTGGTCCCCTGATTTAAATACCCCCAAGGATCAGTACAGAGGCAGCAATGATCCCCTGATAATCACCGCACTCAGCGTGCTAACCGATGTTTC
Source organism: Anguilla anguilla (assembly GCF_013347855.1). Taxonomy (NCBI): domain Eukaryota; kingdom Metazoa; phylum Chordata; class Actinopteri; order Anguilliformes; family Anguillidae; genus Anguilla; species Anguilla anguilla. The sequence goes on along the minus strand of NC_049202.1, from coordinate 11,591,323 downwards.
TGGGAAACTGTGGATTAAGGCACTGAGCCAGTCACTCAAAGGCCAGCTCTCTCTTACCTGGCGAGGCACCGCCATTGCATGCTGGAGCGGGGCACTTACCCCGAACATCTACAGCGGTATAAATGGACAATGAGCTAAGTGTACGCTTCAGGCGCGGCGGAAACGGGGCAGCTGTCACTCAAATAAATCAAGTAGTGAACTGAGAACGGGCCGCTTCGATTCGACCGCCGGTGGCGGCCTTTCTGCGAGAAAGGATCGGGTGACAGGCTTACCCCTGCAGGGCCTTCTCTCCGAACCAGTCTCCCTTCTCTAGCGCGCGTAGATAGACCGGGTCCTCGCTGGGCGTATCTTCTCGCGTCACGTTCACCTGTCAATAAGGAGAACGTGGTCTTGCATAAACTTGCATAAACGTCTTGCGTAAGCTGTGGTGCCTACCAGGTGTGCGGAGTATTTATGTTAATTTTCCAAGCAATTCCTGATCCAGATAAAAAACGAATTTAAAAACATAATTTCAAGTCCGTATGTCTACAGTCATCAAAATTTTGTATTTAAAGACTATTTAAAGCAGATTGGACACTCCACACAGAACTTTTCCATTCTCATTTTATGCCTACGTTGCCTTAAGATGCTTGTGAAAAGTTTGAAGAACATTCACTTCCATCCTTCAAAAATCCTTCATTTCTATGACCACCTGTGGAACACATGTGAGAGCAACACAGGGCATGAAGGATCGCTTCCTTACTTATAGCAATAATTCAGAAATTATGAGGCATATCACAAATATTTTTTCTGGAATATAATGTATGGCTAGAGTTGTGTGTTGCTAACAATCAGTGACAATCAATTGTGTTCTTCTATGTCAGAGCCAGGGACCTGCTCCAATTCAGCTAATCAAGACTGAACAGGGAATTCACGAAACTTGGCTGTACCAAGAGTGAAATTACCACTGAGATAACTTCTTTAAAAAAATAAAAATAAAAAAACATTTATTTTCCCTAGAAAATACTAAATCTTTTTCTGGTTTTAGTCCATATTTGTACCTAAAACATTCAACAGCACCTCTTGGCCTGAAGTGCGCTTTTTTATGAGCCCACAGAAGCATGGAGTGGATGATGAAAACTCAGAGCAGTTCTCCATCTCTTTTGCAATCTTCCCTTCATTTTTCAACACTAGTGGCTCCTGCTCTGTGTTCCAACCTTTCTCTCTACTCTCTATGTGGATTCCTTCAACAATAAAAGGTTTCTGTGGCAGTACATGATGCAAGATTTCAGTGTAATAGCAAGTCTGTATTCATTCTTTTGACATAGTATTGATTGGCAGGATTGATAAATCTCTGCCTTAAAAGGAGGTATTTCTGACATTCCAAATTTTAAATATGTGAAATGTCAAAAGTATGTCCTATTATGACAGAGATGTATCAATCCTGCCAATCAATACAGAGATATACTTTAATCTTATTTGATCTTATTTGATGAACAAATTATGTTTTCTCTCCTTTCTTTTCTACGCACAGGCTATTATAAACCCTATTGCCATGCAATAGCATAATCCATCTTTTTATTATTTATGCCGTTTAAATTATATTTGATTAAAGAAACACGGGGCACAGGGATAATGGAAGAGAGACAGAAAGCATGATTGAGAGAGAAAGAGAGAGAGAGGGATGGAAGGAGAGAGAGAGAGAATGGGTGAACAGCGGTCCCTGTTGAAACCAGACATTAATTGAATGTGAAAGTGTTAACCCCTGCTCCTACGGGAGCAGACAGATAGGGACTAGCTTTGCTGGCGCCCTCGGTCGCCATTAATAACGTCCGCCGTCTGGCTGATAGAAGTCTCACCTTCCCCTTGCTGATGATGAAGAAGGTGTCTCCTCTGGCGCCCTGCCGGATGATGTACTCCCCGTCCTCGTAGTGCGTCTGCGGGGAAAGGAGACGGTGTCAAGCGGGCGGGGCCGAGCGGACGGCTGTCCCCGTGCACCGGGGGGGGCGCCAGCTGTCCCCCAAGGCCCCCCGGGCCAGGTGGCTCCTCCAAGACGCCAGCCCCCAGAATTACTGATTCATTCCAACAGATTGCGCTCGACGTGTCCCATTCGGACAAGGGGGCCGGGGGGGAGGGGTGGGAATTGGGGAAGCAACAGATTTCTGCCTCAGAATGAAGAGAAATAGGCCCTAATATTCAACAGCTCACTTCGCTGCACCTGCTCATCTGTTGGCAGTGACATATTAGACACATAATCGCCAGGTTACATTTTAGGGTAACCACGCTTTTTGTTTCAGATAAAGATAAAATATCATTGAAATAAAGTCATGTTACTGGACATTTAACAGAGGCACAATGTACTGGTTAAAAACCCAGGGATTCCTGCATTTCCACACTCCCAACTCCCAACCTGATGCGAGTGAAAACCACACACAGAAGCTTTGAGCTCAATATCCACAGACGGACACAAAAGGCAGAGGAAAAGCCCAGACACGGGCTCAATCGGCTGGCTTGGCCTTGCGTCCCGTCGCATGGTAGTAGCAGCGATTGGCAGGCGAAATAACAAATACCTGCACACTGCTGATAATTACAGAGTCTGAGGGAAGGCCCCCGCTATTCATGGAAATGAAGCAATTTATTTATCAGAGGGGGACGTTTGCAGACTCTGTGCAGCCCTGCACAGACAGCAAAGTGAACAAAGCTGCCCCTTCCTTTTAATGAAGTGTCGTCTTTTTTGTTGTTTGTTCATTTGTCCTCACCTTTTACTGTGCCAAAAAGAGATAGCTTTGATGAGCCCCTCCAGAGATCACCACTTGCACACACACACACACAGCTGGCATAGCCAGGGTAAGGAAGACTTAGCAACCAGCAGCACGCCACCAGGGCTTTCTGAAGGGTCTGTGTGAAAGAGCTTTCCAGCCCAACAGTTCGAATTTCACAGAGTACAGCCTTATTCCCCCCCCCCCCCCCCCCCCCCTCCCGTGTCAGGACTCGTCCGTCACCTCTGACACCAGCTGCCTTGCCTTTCAGGAGGGAGGGTGGGGGGTGGGGGGTGGGGGGGGGTGTGAGGGGCAGACGTGAGGAGGATGGGATCGCTGTCGCCAAAGTGCTGACAGCATTAGCGCGTACAGGAAGTCCATCGGCTCTGCCTTTGATCTCCAGATAAGCAGCTTCCAGCAGGAGTGAGCCGTGGGCCGGGATGCAGATGGACCAGAAGGAAGGCTGGGCGAATGCGCAGAGAGATGCAAAAGGAACTGTACACTACCAAACGGCCAAAACCAGGCTGGTCTTTTTGAGAGACGTTGCTCACTAGCACCAGTGCGGTTGGCTCCGGTATAGCTGTTTCTGCGACGTGTTTCAACCTAAGTCAATGCTAACAATACCGTCAGAATACGAAGACAATGATTTGTTACCACAAGAAAACATAGTCACAACTGCTGTTTTTTCTTTGTCTAATGTCTCCCCCATATGCCGATTTGTTAAGTCACTGTTTTATTTGGACAAGATACAACATACAACATAATATTCTGTGGATGAATCAGGGACAGTTTGCATCACTGCCAAGTCACTGTTTCTCATGCCCTTATTGGACGACCGGACTTCAAAAAAAACTATCTGTGAGAAAAGCAAGATTGAATCAAGTCATTGAAATGTTCATTAGGATGGACCAATGCTCAAAGTTAACATTCAAACACAAATATGTGTGCAATACTTTTTTTATACCATGGAATGGCCTCAAATGAAAAACTGAAAAAGCACTATCATTTTTTTATGATTTGCATAATACCACACAAGACACAATTTGCAGCCATGTATTAGGGAAAAAATGCTAATTTCTGATCTAAAAAATGAGCTAACTATTAAGAGGACAATTTCCCATTGTAAAATGTCTACACTAGCTTGAGGCCTGTCTGCAGTGTATCGATCAGTACCATCTGCTCAACGATCTTTCCCTCTTTTTCTCTCTCTCGCTCGCTCTCTCCCTCTCCATCCCTCCCTCTCATAGAGCATCTGACATCTGTTCGGCAGATAAACTATTTCAACAGGAGCGGTCGCTGTGAACCAGGCTGACTGCAAGCCGCCCGTCCAGAAAGTCCATCGCCCCTCGCACACAAATAGGAAAACCATGACCTTTGACACGGAAGTGCTTCATATCGCCCAGAACAGTGTGGGAACCGCCGCCCACTCTCCCATACAATCCAGATGTCGGCAGTGAAAGATAAACTGGAGACTTTCCAAAAGCTGCTTACTGGAGCAACTCTTTCTAAAAGGCATTTGCAAAAAAAAGGAACAGTCATCATATGTTATTCATAAACTTATTTGTAGTCCTTTGTCTTATTTGTTTTACTTTGTGACCCGTGCTCTTGAACTTCCATTTCAAATCAGGCGCGTGTGCGTGCTAGACAATCTCAGTTTCCTGCTTTATTTTTAGACCATGCTTGCTTATGCTGGACTTTATTTACCAAAAAAAAAAAAGCAAATAGTGCAAACTAGGTTACGGTGACAAATGCTTCAATTCAATTGCTTCCTGTAGGCCTGCTAAAATGTGTCCTATTGTAAAAGAAAGTGCTGGAAAAAGCACAGAACCATAATGATTGTTACACGTTAAGATATCTATAACTGTAACACACTAAAATCTCACACAGCTATAGAAAAATTCAGTCAGACATAAATATATCAATGTGGAGGGCATGTGATCAGGTTGGTTTGCCCGTTTCAAAGATGTTATATCAAACTACACTTTAAAAACTGATCCCCAAAGGACAGCTTTGACACAAAACTATTCCTTCTGAAGTTTGACGGCCATATCGTCAACTTGGTCTCATGCCCTTTGCGTTGATTGGTTGACGTCTTGCCACAGTGACGCAAAGAGATAAGACCAGGTCAAAACTTCTGAAAGGGGTTTCTTCTATTAAACCACAGCGTAAAAACCCAGTGGCCAAGCAACCCGAAACACAATCAGATTGTATAAATGACATCCCTTTTTTTCAGCCATACCCATCTTGAAATAGCAGTTGAATAGTGAATAGGTGTTGCTAAATGGGATTATCGCACACACACACAAGGTACAGGATGTAGGCGTAGGATAATTCCAGCACGTTCCCTGAAACGCATCTTACATGCTAAGGTGATGGTGAGATCAATTCCTCTTTTGATCCTCAGACACATGTTAATGCCGTAATTATCTCTACAGAAGAGGAATGCCGGGTCAGCAATAAATTCACAGAGCAAACACTCTGATCCAAAACAATTACACAGCTCGCATTTATCTGTGTACATCTGGTGCAGTTCACTGCTGAATCGAATAAACATTCATAAACCTAAGAAAACATAATGATTAGAGCACAAGATGATGTGGACGGGCATTCTCAGTGTCTGATTAATAAAACACTGTGGGACGGATCAACAGATTCAGAGCAACAGAAATAAATGAAGAGCCTGCAAGTGAAAGCACGAGACAGGATGCGAGATAAAAGCAAGACAGAAAACGAGTCTGATCTTTTCTTTGTTGGGTTCCTGTTTTGGGATTTTGAAAAATTGACGAAAATTGGATCCCTGTTTATCAACATAATTGTTTTTCAGCATTCATGGGTAATGATACCATCGCATTATTACTTGTGCTGCCGTTTTAAAAAGCGGCTCAGCTCCAAGATAAATATTCATTCTCAATTAAAAATGAATTTATGCGGTAGTTTTGTGACAGAAGAGTTTGCTTATTTCAGTAAACAGCGACAGTAAAACCATTCCACAGCAATACAGCCTTGGGTGCAGCCAGGCGCATTACATCTAATCTGAAAGAGAACTCCATAAGGGTCCCACATATTGTAAGCTGTTCACAGCAACCATGCTATTAATAATTTACTGACATTCCTGCAGTTTTTTCCTATACATGCTGAATGGTGGAGATACAGAGAAAGGGAGCAAAAGAGAGACGTCAATCTTTTCAGGCACCCTTAAAGCAGCAATGGGAAATAGTTTGACACCTCACAGGCTCAAATGAAATGTCATGCCGTGGTGTGCGTTGAAAAAGACGACAGATTCCGTAACCCTTTACGACACCCTGACCTCTCTAATGAGAAAGACTTTAGAGCTTGGTGAGAGAGAATGCTATACTCCTGTTCGCTCCAGTGCATCACTCACAGCTGCAACTCATCAAAAACTCCTCCTACTCTTGTTTTTTTTCCATTTTGCCAAGTTTCCTCCGTTGATTTTTTTTACCGCCTTCATTATCAATCCATCATTTTTTGTGAAGGTGCAGCTTAATTACATTTCAAGTCGCCTCTTCCTCAGGATCAACGTGAACCACAGGCGAATGCTTAATTCGCGCCACTTCCTGGTTTAACAGCAATGAATGCAAATTCACTCACCGTGACAGTTCATTTAAGAAATATCTGACAGCCTAGTTTGAAGAGACGAATTCTTCAAATACCTGTCACCTTCCATAAACCTTACATTGTACATGCAGTAAAACGGTGAGCTAACTTATCCTAGAGTCAACAACCAGCAAATAACACCCGATCATACCATCAACTTACTTGTAAGGTTGTACATGCAGTCTGAGTGTGTGTGTGTGTATATATATATATATATACACACACACAGACAGGTGACAAATTCAGGGAAAAACCAGCATAAAGTGTCTTAGCAAGATGTTGGACCACCACAAGCCACCAGCTTCCTCAGCTTCAATGTTCCTTGGCATGGATTCTACAAGTCTCTGAAACTCTACTGAAGGGATGGAACACCATTCTTCCAAAAGATATTCCCTCATTTGGTGTTTTAATGACGGTGGTGGAGAGTGCTGTCTAACATGTTGGTCCAAAATCTCCCACAGGTGTTCAAACTGGGTTGAGATCTGCAGACAGTGAAGGCCGTAGCATATGATTGACACCATTTTCAAACTCATCAAACCAGTCAGTGACCCCTTGTGCCCTGTGGATGGCGGCATAAAATTGTTTCATCATTGGACCAAGGTGATCACTTTGCAGTGACCCTTCCCTCTTAGAATCTAAGGGGACAAGTGGACTCAAACCATGGCAGGAAAATGCCCTCCACAGCATAACAGGGCCCCTCACAGTGTCTCTCCATTCATTTATTCAGATTTTCCTTTAATTTGTCACCTGTCTGTGTATATATATATATATATATATATATATAGAGAGAGAGAGAGAGAGAGAGAGAGAGAGAGAGAGAGAGAGAGAGAGACCTTTGCCACATCAACAGAAAGGAGGAGAAAAGGGTGAAAATTACTGAGAAAATTACTGTGCTACTAAGAATAGCTGGATATTGACGGATGGCTTCATACTCACAAGAGACAAGGTGACATTTGGGACACTGGATTTGTAACATTAGTCCAAGCCAAAGAAACCGGGCGATTTTTATCACATTACTACTATTAATATTCTGAATGACTAAAGCGCACCACCAGCACAGAGCAATATTACTCTGAACACTCCCCCTAACCAGCCCCCCCCCCCCCCCAGGTCCCAATGTGCGGATGAATGAGTGTAATCTCAGGAAAGTAAAGCCGGAGGATTAATGGAGTCCTGCTGTGCTGGTGTATCACACAGAACCGTTGAGGGAGAGGGACCACGCTCTTCACGCTCCAGGCATCCTGTCTCACTGCAGGGGACTCGCCAGCTCTCCACCAATCAGCAAACCCCTCACAGAAACGAAATATACTTCAAATATATTGGAATACAATATATTTTGTCAAGAATTTCCTTCGCTCCACATATGGGCAATATGGCAGCGATAGTGAATTCTACTTCCGCATGGTCATCATTTATCACATCCCGGAGTCTTTTGGGTTCGGTTTAGCCTCGATGCCTCTTTTTTTCCCCCCCTTTCACTTTTTAAAGGACACAGGAGAAGAGGTCAATAACCTCCGAGAAATTCTCAATGAAAAAGAAAAAAACCCCGGTACACTGAATAGTGCCTCGTGGTTTATTGATTGCTCTTTTTCACCGGAGCAAGGCTGAATTATCTATGGAGCTCGTTTCCTGAGATACGGTATCAACCTTTCATAGTCACATTAAAGAGCGCTTACGCGATGCGTCAACGTCGCCGCTGAGGAGGACGGTTAATAATCACAAATTACCTCAGCATTAGCACAAAGATGACATCAGTCAAGAACGGTACACTCTTAATACACATGGAAACTGCATTGAAATGCTGGGAGAAATTATTAACAAGCAAGCTAATGTATGAGCTCTGTGCTGGCGTAGATCCTGTCAAGGCCATCCTGCTTCTATGCAGAGGATAACAAAGCAAATGTAAATTGTGTGGCCTAATTAGTACTGTACGTTTTCTAATAGTAGAATTTCTGCCATCATATTTAAGCAAAGGTGACTTGAGTCCCTTTCATTGACTGCTGCAAAAAGTCAACAGAACAGTCAGTCTTTCTTCATTAATAATTAATGAAAATGCAATATTCTGTGGAGGTAATTAGTATTTGCCATGCAGTCCATTTCATTACATTCAATTAGATCATAAAACAATAAAAATACATAAGGATACAGCTATAAGGACTGGATAAAGTCCCCGTAATTTATTGTTATGCTCTTCTGTTCTTCTTTCGCGAAACATATTCAAGGCGATTGCCAATTAGGTCTTTAACAACATTCACTGGGAAACTGTACGGGAATCAAGGCTGTTCTGAGCATAAACCGTGTGCTCTTCTCCTAAGGCCAGCAAACGAGCCCAAAATGGCGACAGCCCACACAAATTTCATGCTAAATGTTTGCAGAGTGAATGCAATGAGTGGATTTTATAGAGTCTACAAATGGTCCCTTCACAACCGAAACCTCCTCTTATGAAGGAGAAGGCTGAATGCAAACAATGATCAAGGCAAACATTTTGCAATAGACTATTACAGAGAACATGGCAATTTAGAGAAATGTTAATAGAAAATGAACAAACAATCGTTGCAAGCCAAATGACTTAATTATTATCAGGCAGGGAGACTGCCAATTAAGATTACCTACAATTCATGATCTGAAATCACATGCACATCTGTATTGAACATTGCATCATTTTTCATTAATTGCAATTCAGTTCTCTAAAAGCCTGACTGATTTTAAATTACTAGTGCCAAAAAATGCAAACAACGTAGAGCCTAAGGAAAAGAGCATCAGCAAATGTTAGAACTCTGCTACTCTGAGACTGCGTGTTTACGAAAACATTCTCTGAATCATTTATTTATTCATTCAACCAGGAGATTGAGCTGAGAACTAATTTAATTTTTACAGTAATGGTCTGGGGGCGAGGGGAAGAGAAGGAAAGTGAGACTGCATTTCCCATGAGCACTGGGTCGGCCTCATACACCCAAGCTGTAGACATTTCCTAGGACACGCAGTTACCTCATATACCTTATGTAAACAGTCACATGAGTCACAGGGGGTCAAGTACAGTGTGCTTAGTTGGGTTTAAACCTCAAGATCACAGAAATGTATTTCAACTGGAACAGCTAATCCTTATTTCACAACTTTGGATAGCTTGCACCCACTGTTATGCAGTTCTGTTGTCAAGTGTTTTAAACCTGAGGTTTAAACTCCAGCAATGCAATTGACCCAGAGCGTTGGTGTCTCGTTCGATAGCTTGCTACCATCACTGGAATGGAGCACAAAGCCTGGAGAGGTGCCTTCTACTGACCACGCAACAGTGCACCCAGCAGCAACAGAAACTGGAAATCCAAGAAGGTTTTTCATTGATGCACAAATCACACCCAGACCTGCTAATCCTCAGCCATTCGGTGAAAGGTCACGCAGAGTTGCAGCTAACAGACATTTCTCATTAATTATATTCAGCGGATGTATATTTTAAGGCATTGCCATAATTAAATCTATATGGATGATTTTGATGGATTTTATTAATATTTCAGACGCTCTTAGCCCTGCTTTACAAATTCCACCATCCACCTCTTCAGTAAAGTAATGAACATCAGCATGAAAACAGCAGTCGGCACTTCCCCTGCAGGTTAATGCCGCCAGGGGCTGGTCAGCCCATTTGTTGACATGGTGTATAACAGAAGAAAATGAGGGTAGTTTATTACAGCCTGAAGATAAACTCTGTCTTAATCCCCTTTAATGGCATTATAATGATCAGAGAGCGCATGCATCTCACTTAAGTCACCCATGCACTGCACAGGCAAGGCCACAGAGTAGAAATGGTGCACAGACACCTAGAGTAAGTAATAAAGCTCTTGCCTTAGCTTTGAAATATAATGACAAATACAGTTTGCAATATATTATATCCTACTCTAATAATTCACAGCAGTATAATATATTGCAATACCATATGTGTTTGGCCTTATGTTGTGAAGTATTGCTATATCGGTGATACATTTTATTTCAATACATTTTCAGTATATCCCATTTCCATAAGGGTTAAGCACTATAGTAACACTGAATTGTAACTTAGGTGATATATGACATCGGGGGCATAACTTCACCACTATACACTGACAGTCTTGTTTATGCTGACATATTGATTCATTGTTGCTCGTAGTTTGATGCATTATGAACAGTCGTAATGTGAAACAGGGAGTTGCTCACTCACAGAAAACTCTGTGCTTCCCCACTGCAAAGAAAAACGTTTCCATGGCCCTTCTGTGTGTCTTAAAGAACTGAGCGAAAAACAAATTGGTGTGATGCCTTACCTCCTCAAGTACGTCAGCAAGCTTGCTCAGGATCTCTTCAGAAAGGCCTTGGAATGTAGGAACACTGAGAGAGAGAGAGAGAGGATTGAGCAATTGAGCATTTGGCATACAGTTTGAAAACATGCTCCACATGTGCAGGAGGTCAGTGTAAACAGCAGTGCTGAGAGGCACAGCTGCGCAGTGTGGCACATGCAGCGTGCTACAGAGTTCCAGGACACATCCTGTCATTCATCTGGCCTAGCACAGTATGCTAAACACATCCTGCAAGCGCTGACTTGAGATATTGATCTTCTACTGTGGCCATCTCTTCACGACCGTCCAGAAAGAGCCCCTCACACTCTACGCGTTCATTGGCTTGTTACGCTGGCAGCGACTTCTCGCAGTCAAAGTGGCGATGCGCAGCATTCAAAAAGCATGCGACCCTAAGAAAGATGGAAATTTGTACGACAGCACGAGGCCGCGGTATTCAATAATAGCAACAGTGGAGCCAAGCAGACCTGCAATTCATGGGAGCAAAACCCTGGATGAAAAAAAAAGACTCTTCATTTTTGGAGAATCTCTACACTGCCTGTGTCCGCCGTTTCCTCTTTAAAAGTAAGATATTTCCAGTGGTGCCTAGGACATAAATACCCTTCTCAGACCCAGAAGGGCTCTGCTCAAGTACTACTTAAGCAGAGACCACGGACCGACGTCCACCGTTCCTTGGGCCCTTCAGGTAGAGAGTGAGATTAAGCAGGAGAGGGCAGCCGACCCATTCATGCCACCATCCCAGGAAACCACAGGCTCGCCAGACCTCTCTCTGCGTTTTATACCTCTGAGCCGATCAGGATCTCTTCAACCGAAGAATCTCCAAAGTGGAGATATCGCAGGGAGTTCTCAGCTAATAATCTTTTATTGTTGCTGCCATGGTAACGGCTCTGTGTACAACTATCGGCCTGATGCCTGTAATTTTCTTTTATTGAGGCAAAAATATAAAAAAGATAATTCCATTAATTAGACATCCGAAAACAAATTAAATATTTGTTTTGTTTTATCACTGATGTATGCGAACTGCACGTATGGTGATATGTGACAGATTTTCTGTTATGCCTTATTATTTTAGAGATCTGTTTTTATAAGGAAAACATTGAAAAAAAGGCAGGCAGCAAAAGCCTGAAATGTTATCGTTGTGAGCATCCAAAAGGCAGGATTTTTGAATGGAGTAAAAATATCACCATTCTGAAAGAAAAGACAAAAGGAGCTCGGAAGCATATGATAAACTTCAGTCAGCATCTCCATTAGCATGCCATAACGGAAGAAGTAAAGCAAGATTATTGATTTGCACAAAGCGGCTATAGTCCATATACACTCCCCTACCCAGGAATGCACCAAAGGCCTCTTACGTTACCGCTAAAAGCTGACTTCACCAAAATCGATGCCCGCTTTTCCTGCCCCGTGACATCATCTGTCAAAACGCTTCCCGTAAAGTGCAATCGAAGGCCTTTCAGGGGGAGCTACGATTAGCGCACCAAGTCTTTTGTCTTGCTGGACGGTCTATTTTAGCATTGGAAGGAGCAGAGGCTGGGTCCAGTTACTGCTGAATATGGTCAAGAATAGCATTATAACAGACATAGCTCAATGATGCATTCATACCAGCGACAAAAACACATAAACGGACCATTATACACAGATTATATACATTTACAAGCTTAGCACGTACACACATGCTATTGCAAGTAAAGCCGTGAAAATCCCATTCAAAATTTCGATTACAGCACTAATGATAATGCAGAGGTGACACTTTACTTCAGTAGACAATAAGGGCTGTAACTGCTTCAGTGAGCTCATTCAATGGAGAGATGCTTCTTAACATCTGATTTCATCATTCAGTGCTGGAACTGCACACAGAGTTACCCTTCGCCCCAAGACTTTCAAAAGTCACTGTAGACCTCTAGTGGCAACATGAAGAACACACTCTCTCCGATAAGGATCTCCTGTAGTCTCAACACGATTGATCCATCTGTGTGCAAGAATCTCCTACGCTGTCAGCATGCTTCAGTCATTTGTGTGCAAATTACCCAGCAGAGTGAAAATAAACTTCAGCTGAATTGTCCAAATGTAAGACCAGGCAAGGTCTGATGAAGGCCTTGCTAGAGTGTTCTTCCAACTGAAGTCACAGAGACATTAAATGTTTCCTCCATGCATATATTTCTATTTCCTTCCATATGTAGCTCTTTCCTATAATTATTTTCCTGTAGGACGTCCTATAGTTATTTTCCTATATAGGGCTTTCTTAGGAAAGGGAAGAGTGTGACAGATATTAACAATGGCCATGATTCAGCCAACATTAGTCCTAAACTGCGATTCATTATTAAACACAAATGTTCGGGATTTTCTTTTCCAACTTCACTTCAGCGAGTTTGCCCTTGGCTGTTTGTGAAGGGCAAGGAAAAAGCATTATTCAAAGTCGACGGCGAAAGCTGACGCATCCAAACAAATGTCTTTTAGGCTTTTAGGCAAGTCCTCTTTATTGCCTGCATTTACTAAAAAGGTAAAACTTTATGAAAAAAAGGATTAGAGTAAATACCAAGAAAAGGGGAAAGAGAAATTAAACTTCCCAGCATCCTAGGATTACACCTCGGTGCAAAGTAAACGTGGGCAATAAAATGATAGCAGCTGCTCCGTGTCGCAAACTTCAGAACCTGCCGGTTGAATTAATATGCCCTCGTTGGAGTGATTAATGGCCTTCAGTCCCTTTCCCTCCATGTTTTTCACCCTTCTGTACCAAGGGCATGCCGTCCACCCAAGGAATATACTGTGAAGAAGGACACTTTATCAAGCCATAAGAGATTTCATATTTTAAATAAAGCACCAAAGCACCAACAGTACGGAGCGATAAGGATTTGGTAAGAATGGCTCCCTTTCCCACATAGGATCAGGGTTGGAGCAAATTCAATTATATGTGTTTGGGGTACTTTGCTATCTGTTCCCCTATGCTACTTTTCCAGGATAATTATAGACAGTGCCATATCAATATTTCCTCCACCCAGAAACACAAATGGAACCAAAATGTAACTATCATTTTCACCCTTGAATAAAATATAACTTATTGATATGCTATAAAATTCAAAATTGCTTTCACATCATTTCAGCTGTCAGATTTGGTTCCAAACAGCAGATGTTCAGTGCACATCTAGATAAAATTAAACAGGACATATTGTATGGAATGCAAAATTATAATTATAATGAAGTTTAATATTTACATTGCTATTCACTAAAATGCTGAGGAAAACCCAAGACACACCAAATTATTCTGTGGTAACTTATAAGACTGTGGTTCCTAATGCCAACTCAGTCAGTCATGAAGAACAACTAATGGTGGTTATCCATTACCAAACAGGCTAGATGTTTCAATACATCCAGGTCAGGAATGTGTACCATTTGTCCAAAAGAAGCAAAACAGTTTCAAATATAGATGTTTTGGAAAATGTTATTTATTTGCTTGATAATGTATTGCAAGAAGATGATATGACTGTTACTTATTTGCTGAGAAGGACATTGCAGCCAATAAATATTGATTAACAAACTACTTGAATATAAAACCACATAAAAACATGAGGAAACATCAGCTAAGTAATCTTGGGACCGTTAAGCAGAGAACAAAATAGATTATGTGAATTCAGAACAGAACAGAACAGAAGTATGAGAAAAATTGTTACTTGACTGGGTTAGACCTGTCCCCTTTCAAATAAAAAATGAATAATCTGCTATGTAATATAATTTATTACCGAAACTTTTCAGATGACATAACACTCAAGCCGGGGCCATAATGAGCCAGTGCAGATGTAGAAAGACACAGCTAATATTCCTCAGTAATGTTTCATGCTCTTTGATGAGCATTACTTTCATCTGTCATACCAGCGCAACAATGCGCCTATCAGCCTTTAATATGTAAAAATCTGCTCTGCCACATTTGACGTGTTTCCTCCCTTTTTCGTCAACCGTTATGCAAATGGCGGGACTGATGATGAAAAGAACGGAGGAGGAAGGAGATGCGCGATTTCCTGGGGAGGGACAGGTGGGTGCGCTCACGGCCGGGGGCGGAGGGGAGGAGGGATTGGGGGCGGGGATGGGTGGCCTGCAGCGCATCCACGATGAGAAGAAGCAGAGGAGGAGAGGAGAAGAAAGGAGCGTTCCCACCTTTTCAGAAACTCCATGTACTCGGCGTGCTTGATCAGCCCCGTGCGCATCATGATGGTCTGGAAACATTGTCTGTCGATGGCCCACAGCTTCACGTTGGTGAGAGCTGGCGAGGGAGAGGGAGAGAGAGAGAGAGAGAGAGAGAGAGAGAGAGAGAGAGAGCGATGTCACGCTGCTGGTGCGACAGGCTAACACCGCTTCAGGCGATAATCAAATCGAGGAGCCCTAAACGATCTAAATGAGTCATCTCGCAATGGTAAGGAACGTCCCAGAAGAGCGCTTAGGCAGGTCTTCCCCTCATTACATTGTTTGTGTTCGAGCTGGTTATTGCGGCCTCTTAAGAAAATGTGTGAAAAGAATACATAAAAAGGAAAAAGACATTAGGAACAGATTTGAATAATCTCAGCAGAGGATACTTTTTTGCCCAGTTTTTAATGATATCCAGAGCATCATTATCATCCTCCATTTTGAAGTGAGGCGAGCTGAAGAAGCAGGGCTGCTACTGAAATAGTCCAGGTTGAACACTTGGATGAAAGGTTCAGTCAGTCATTTATAAACCTAACATCCTTCTAATTGACAGCCAAGGATCACCACATTCTCCCAGGAATCTGTGGGCTTATCTTAGAGAGCACCATGGGCTCTTCTTTGAAAATGATCAGCTGTTCATCTTACATTTATTGTTCATTTATTATTCAAGGTATATATCTAATTGCCCCCGCATGAAAACAAGTCAATGAATATTTTAAAATGAAAATACAGGGAATTTATTTACTTGGATGCACTGAGCAGTCTGTGGCCCTTATAAGGCTCATTTATAAATCTTTAGCAGGTCCAAACACCTTCCCCATTGTTATACTTCCTTTCAGGGTCTGTCACCATTTCTTCCATAATCGTGATTAGCAAAATGTGCACAGTATGCCAAACTAAACACAGCACGTCAATGACCTGACCACTCATTTCTTCCATCTTTTTGAAGACCTAGAACCGACATTTTACTTTGCTTTACGTGGTATTATACTGCTTGCCCTGAATGGATCATTATCCACGTAAAAGATGAGGAAATTTAACCCGAATAACAAAAGCCTGAAATAACTGTCATTTCACAGCATTATTCCAATATACATTAATGAGGATATTAGCACTGCTATGAGGAAAATCCTAAATTACTTTTAGATGAAACAGCACAGATATCCCCTTTAGACCTGCGCAGAATGAGGGCAAAATGGCAATATTTGCATAATCTTTCATCATACATGCCACAGTGTTTACTCCAAAAGATTCCTTCTGTATTTTCTTAATCTTCTTGTGCGATGAACGCTGTCTTCAGTGACCACTCCACACCCACATCTACCCCCTTAGGGTGGGATATTTATATGAGCACAGATTAGGAACATGTCAAAGCTGCACAAAGACAACACTAAAAAGCACACTGTCAGCATTGATTTATGAGCAGAATCTTAACTCGACTTTAAATTGAGACCAGACCATGGGGGCATTGTACTCTAGACATCAGAGCCCTTTGTTGTCCTAGTTAATACAGAAAGCTGGCTCTTCTAGGAACAGAGAACAATCTAAACCACTGGTAACTCCTGTGGGCCATCTGGGACACTCTTACTTGGAAGTGATTACGATATCAAGAATTACAGAAAATGAGTTGAGGAATTCTAAACAACCCTGGTTTAAATGATTCACTTTTGATCATTGCAGCATTTCTTTCTAGATCAATAACATCTTGCTCTTAGGGGAGCAATCCAGCAAAAGACAAGCATTTTATTATGTGAGCTCGGGATGTATTTGTTTCTTGAAGGCAGTTTAAATTCTAACCCAATCAGGGAGCAGGATGATCAGTGATACAGCTTGAGGACCATTAAAAATTCTGCATGCCAAAAAAACTGAGGCATGAGAGCTATAGGCCACACTTTCAGCACTCGTTAAACAGAAATTAGCAGGCTCTTATATAAGCCTATCAAAACGTATTTATAGAGCTCACACACGCATACTCAAATGTAAATTTTGATGGTAATCCTATTTGTGGAAGTGCACAACTCTCTTGGGCATTCAGCCACTTTGGATAAATCTGCAATGAGGGGACTCCAATGAATTGATCAAGGACCGTGGGATGTAATGCAAACATCATTTCTGAACATTATTTATTAATGTGTATGCACCGTGGGACTTTTCATGGGAGGTGAGAAGCTGAATTCGAATGTCCTGCTCAATGAGACATCACAAACGCACGCTGAAAAAATCCGCTTGTAGTCCGATAACGGTAGCCCGCGTGGATCTGCCTTTCTTCCCTGGTGAAACGAATACCAATTATTCCCCCTGAACTCAACATTTTACCCAGAGAGTCCACTGAACCTCAATGGACACATCCTCCCTCAGTGTACACTGTGGACTGGAAATATATCCCTGACGCAGCTCCAAGAAATAGGCCTGCTAAACATAATTCAGCCCTCATGTGAATCATCATAGTCTTCTCTCCATTTTAATAACAGAGATGAAGTACAATGCCAAAGACTCAAGGTCGTAAACACAACAGCACATTGCTTTGGCTCAATAGATTTTATCAGTTGTACAATAGATTTGCACAGAGTAATCACATTCTGAATAAACCTGTGCTTCACTGAAACAGTTCAAAAGCAAGGGATATGGCTGAAATGGACTTAAATGACAGCAGTCATAAAGGAAACTACTTGATGGCAGCCTTCCTAATCTCTAGTTCTCATTAAGCCTTTATTATTAATGCTTAACTGCTGGAGTTGCACGAGTGACCCCAATAAATCGGGCAAGCAGCTCGCAGGCTCCGTTGACTGGTGTGGTGCAAAGAGTCAGGCGAGTGTTCCAAAACAAGAGTAGAGATAATCTTACCCAATAATTCTGTGGTATATTTTCACCAAACAAAAAGGGTGCAAATCAATTTCAGTGGCGTGGAACTTGGCCTCCTTTTTTGTTTCCGGAGAATGACACATTTTAGACTGCGCTGCTGCAGATTTGTTAAGGTCACAGAAATACCTGATTAAACTCCCTTTGTCTACGAAGGCAGACAACGTTTTCTTTTTTGACTGAGGCCTAACAATGGAAAAGGAGTGTGAACACTTACTGAAAATGCAATGGCTTTGATCTGAGGTCGGCTTCCCAGAACCCCTTCATCAGCAGCGCTAAACCATTTCCCTTGTGCAGCGATTCAACCTTTCAGCTATGGTAAAAATTGCTTTATAAACACAAGATGCTCAGAAAGTGAGACAGAAAGTGTTGGGATTCTACTGACTCAAATAATGTGAACTGAAAGCACTATGCCACAGAAACCATTTTGTCGATGTGGCCTTGCAGCATAAAGCAGAACCCTGAACACTACAGTTCAGTCTTGAGTCTGGGTGTTCACCACATTTCCTTTTTACAAATGAAGCTTAATGTTTACACAGCGTCGGTTTTTTAAATGATGCTTATCAAAAAAGGCCTAGTCCCTCTGACACCCGAACCGCTGCTCACTCATTTTCGCTCCCTCTCTCTATCTCTCTCAGTCCCTCCCTCCCTCCTTCCTTCCATCCCTCTATTTTTTTCTTCTTTTCTCAAGGGAAGGTGGAAATGACACACTGTTTCCACAATAGCAAGACGCAAGAAGATCAAAATAATTATCAGTAAATGTCAGAAACCTCTCATGTATTCTGGGAAAAGTACAAAAGTATAGAGTTTAAGTGGTTCCCATTAAAGTCGCTGCATAGTAGTCATCAGCCTCCCAGCCCCTTCACCCAATGCCAATTTGCCATCTGTACTACCAGGGAGAGGAGAAAAATTACAACAAATGGCAAACAAAAAAATCCCATCCTTCAGAAGCCCCCATACAGCTTCAGCTAAAGCAGAATGAGAAAAAAAAAAAACCAGCCAATTATCAGCAGTTGAATCACACTAATGACACAGCTGTTTCTGTTGATTAAAAGAATTCCAATATTAAACCCAGTCCCACTGTTACTATTCGGTGGAAAAAGATTACTTGAAAGTGGTTCATTTTTAACGGAATTCCAATTAAATCACTTCACAGGCAAAAAAATAAATAAATAAAATATTTAGGCCTAGTTGCTAGTGTTGGTGGTGGCTAATACATTACCTGGGCATGAAAAATGGTATTAAAATGTCAAATGTCCATGACAGACAAATGCTCAGGCAAATGCTTTTTCGGGAGGATGTAAAGCCCAGTAAACTTCCCGCCAATCATAGGCGATGAGTCGGCTGGCTCAAAAAATACGCCAGGTGTGCCAATTGGTTCTGGATGGAAATAGCATGCAGCTGTACCCCACAAACCTACATGTGCAATTTTTGTCAGTTATTACTGAAGGCAGTTTGAATTCTGACCCAACCAGAGAGCAGGATAATCAGTGGAAAAAACTACAAGAGCCACAGGCCACTCTTTCAGCATTCGTTCAAATTAAATTAGCAGGCTCTTACAAATGTCAATCAAAGCTTATTTATAGAGCTCATACAAGCATACTCAAAGTGAAATTTTGATGGTAATACTCATATTTTACATAATGCTATTATTTCATTAAACCCAATTATAATAAATGAATGGCACCATGACTGTCCAAACGGATGCGGCTAAATTCTAGAAGCAGCAGCATAAGTTTGCCTTCCCTCTTGTAGACACTGCATTTGTTTGTAGAGTATCATGTGTGAACAGAGTTGAGTAAACATGTTTATTTCTTTACCCACTCGGTACAGAGGAACCCAGGATGGCTGCTTTCCGTAGAGTTTCATTTTTTCAGGAATATTGGGACAATATCAGGTCAGTGTGCCCTGACTTCAAAAAGTAATATATATGTAAACAATAAATTTAGAATGAATATATACTGTGTATATACAATACAGGCCAAAAGTATCGGGCCACCTGTGTTTTTTTATTTCTTTAGGTAGAGAAGAATTCAGTTAATTTATGAGTATTTATTGAATAACAAACCAAAGTACAAACATTTTTTTGTCTAATTTCTACCTATAATAACAAAAAAGATGAGTTTTACTTTAAAACAATCTATGCCACGACTTGGCTTTGATTACAGTTAAACAAATTATTGGAAGTCAATCCAATCATTTTACAAAGTGAGATGAGGAGGGGCCGGAAGGAGGTAGAGTGGTAGTTAAATTGACTGAAATCTTATCTACCAAAGTTACCCTAATACCATTGGCCTGCTGTGTAAGTAAAATAGGCACTAGAGGTGCAATAAATATACCAAAGAAGAAGGAGTTAGGCTTCGATGTGGGGAGTCAAGTAAACATACTGTGGCAGGGTTATTCCCAGCGAAATTTCAAATGAGCTTAAGATTTCCAGGTGCAGTGTTCAGTACACACTCAGAATGGTCCAGGTGATGGGCAGCAATGTTAACAGAAGACCAGGAAGAAGAAGGATAACATCAGAGGTAGAAGACAAATATCATGTGGTGTCAAGCAAAATAAACTGCACCACAACTACAGGAAGAACTCATTGCAATTAGAGAGAAACCCGTTTCCCTGACTACAGTATGATCAGCTGGTCTAAAATAATTGGTTTAACTGTAATTAAATGTAAAGGATGCTATTTTGAGTAAAATCATTCCTAAGATTATATTTTCAAGTAAGCAATACTCATCTTTTATGTTATTATAGGTAGAAATGTTTATGTTTATAACATAAAAATGTTCATACTGTGGTAGGTTAAGCATTAAATGTGCATTTATTAACTGAATTCTTCTCAACCAAAAATAATTTTGGTGTATATATATATACATATAGACACAAAAAAACTTGGAGGAATCACAACAGTTGCTGCAGTGGTTGTGTACAAGACAGATGCTAGGACAGCTTAACATATATTTGTTTTCTACAACATATTTGTTCTGTTCTCTGAAGTAAAGGAATATCTGTAACAAACATAACTGAATAATGGCTTTAAATTAAGAGTGAATTAACAGTGAATGTGATTTTGGTAATTACAAAGTATGGTTAATTATGCCATTTTTAATTATGTTCCCCATTGAATGGTTTATATTGGCATCTGACATACAAAAATAATGACAGCCAGCCTGACATAGTTCCTTATATGTAACCCCATGGTTTGATTTGGCCCCTTTTATATGATGTCAGTTTGAAGCTACTACAACAGATTGTCAGTCAGTCAAGATAGCAGTTTCCCAGGTAACCTTTCATGCTGTAATACCACTGTGGTCTCTGTGTTCCTCTTCTTTGAATTAGGTTAATCCCCTGTGGTTTAATTAAGGCTCAGCAACTGTAACCATGGAAAGGGCGTATTTTGAAACAGCTCAGATATCAATTATGCTGAAATCTAGGGATTGACATATTCCACTACTGTCTTGGACTGCTGCATAATTATGTATGGCAAAAAATGTGGCCTTTCTTGAGTGAAATTGACTTTTTATATCATTCTTACATAATCTCAGGATAACAGCTATTACTGCTATTACATCACATGAATTAAGTATCAGGCGCTCTTTGTGGAATTAAACTTGCAGGCAAAAAGCTAGTAACAACAAAACGAAGAGGTAATGACAGAGATGGTGTACAGTCAGTACACAGCAAATATAAATACTTCAGCAGACAAGTCTGCATTTAAACACAGAACTTTCTCTCTTAAATTTAGAATGAAATGCAAAACACAGAAAGCTCCACTTGTACTAAAAAACATGTTGTTACGCTATGCTATGCAATGCGAAAATGAGTACTGTTAGTACTGAATCTGTTGCTTGCATGTCATGCCAGCTGTTATATCTAAAGGATTCACTGTGCCCCTGTGCATTTCAGAGCGGGAGAGTAACAAACTGGTTCACTTTGGTCACAGGCTGAAGAGCTGTCACTGTTCCAGTTCCTGCCACTGCAATTACACACCAGCCTCAGCTTCCAAACCCCGCAGCTGCAGTGTCGAGGCTCGGGCGACAGATATCGATTCGTCCACAAAGGGCGGCCCTTCCCTCGCGCTCGTCAGCCCGCCCGGAATGAAGCCGCCAAGACTGCCGTTTGGAGACGCCCCGCCGCCGCCCGACATGGCAGCCTTCCCACAGCGCCATGTGAACATCCCGCGGACCGCAGGCTTTCAGATGCAGCGAGAGGAAGCAGGATCACCACGGGGTTAATGGTTTTCAGATGGCTCTGAACCCTAACCCTCCAACTCCTCCACTCCACCCAAGAAAGAAAACTCCCTGGGAGTGTCGCTTTTTCTCAAACTCCTGGGAGTTATTAGAGTCCTGTTATTATATTTTTAAAAAACTCTTCTGACAGACAGAAGGGAAAAGCTAAATGAATGCTCATAAAATGTTTCTGTTTGACCTCACACAGGAGTTAATGTCCTGCTGAGAGGGGGAAACATACTGTACTAGCAGAAGAACATACGCACTTCCTCATTTCAGATGATGTCAATGTGTTGGGGATCACTGTTTCCCTTAGATACTCAAAATTATAGTAATAATAGTTATATCACTTAGCTTGACATGAAAGCCAGGGCCAGACAATGTTCTCTGATTTAATTAACCCTGTGCAGTAATTTTAGACAGTTTTTATTTTTTTTCTCCTTCAACAGCTCTTATGTTCTCAACTGGGTAGATATCTAGGAGAACAGAGAAGCTTTGGATCAATATCAAAGCATCACAAGAGGGCTAACTGCAGCACAGAACAGCCTCAGATGTGACATTTTTGTCCAGGGCGCTTAGAGACAAGTTCACAGCTTTCATTATGCTTATCCACCAGTCACAACACTTTCTGATTATAGGTTTAACAAGCACACAAATGAAACTACTACTTCTGGCCAGGTCCACAGGCGGTCCTGTAGTTTTCTATTCATCCATGTCCAGCAAGGGTAAGTCCAAACGTTAATTTTAACAGAAAACTACCACACTTCACACTTCAAATCTGCAGAGTAAAAAAATTCTGACTCATGATTTGTTGCCTTGCAGTAAGTTCATCTGATTTGAAGGACATTAATGAAATATTACAAAATCTGTTTTAAAAACGACAGAAAGAATGTACTTTTATGAATGCTGTGGTTGACACCTCTCTGTGTGCTACAGAATATCACACAGACTAAGATAATGACGCAAAAAAAACTTGTGATCACAATGACGTCCACAGGTTTCTCTAACCTAATCAAACTTGCATTGCCTTTTCTTGTTCTCAGTCCTTCTGTGTTGCACAGAACAAGGGAAAGAACGGCTCTCATAATCTAACTCTCAAGCCAATAACCAGTGCCTAGGTCAGTAAGTGGTCAACGCATTATAACAGCAGTAGTTCTCTTTTCCACTTACTTACATGTTAAGGAAGTCCATCAGAGACTAGCTAATCAAGTGGGGTCTAAACTCCAGGGGGTTCTTGCAGACCAAAAGGGGTCCACGAACTACATTTGAGAACCACTATGTTAGAAAAGCTGAACGTGTACAGAAGACATCAAGACCCAATTGCCATCCCGGTTGGCATTCATAAGCCAGCCCATAGGGGACCAATGGTGTTCACATTGGCAGTGAACAAAAACAAAACAGGCCTTCACTCCCACTTCCACCTGTCCTCAGTTTGAATTTTATTTTCTTCAACGAGTGGAACAGTTGGACAAATACAGAAAATGAATTAATGAAGCTTACTAAGGAAGACCTCTCTCAAAAAATCACAGGAGAAAAATGTGTGTAAGCCCACTGTGTAAGCCCACTGTATACTTGAGACTGGAATTGGAAGTAGTTTAATTTGTTCTTGTCTGTGACTCAAAAATCAAAAGGAATAACCATTAAATTACTTCAGAAATCAATCATACAGTTCTGTTGCATTCATTTTGTTCTTCAGATACAGGCCTAAAAAAGGGATCTTGGAGGTAGATGAAATGAGTCCACTTTGAATAAAATGTTAATTTGTCCATCAGAATCCATCACATCTCCATCAGTCAGCCTGACTTATTAGACCCCAATGGACAATTTCCAAATGAGCAGATCATTAGTTTAGTTATGGTTTCCGCTAAAGCACAGGATACTTGGCCAGTTGACAAGGAGTGTCTCCACACATTGTACAGAGACAGTTATGATGATATTATGCAATTTCAGATATTTGATATTAAAAATAAATTTAATTATTTAAAATTAATTAAAATTATTTAAAATAAATAGAATAAAATACTGCAATTGGTGTACAAATGTATTGGGTTGCTTGGCACATATATTGGTTAGATATGCGTATCTATTGGTTTGTCATTTACGCATTTATTGGTTTGTCATTAGTGCATCCATTGGTTTGATTGTCATGTATATTGGTTTGCTTCACATATATATATATTTGTTTGATATCCAGTAGGGGTAAATGACAAACCAATACATATGCATATTAAACCAATATATATGGCAAGCAAACCAATATACAGTATATACATAAATTAAATTGATAATTTTCTTCTGAACATCACCCCATGTTTAGGAGCCACTTAGTCATCAATTTACAGTAAGGATGGCAGGTGAAGAGGTAATGAGAAATTAGACCAATTTTAGAACCTTATTAAAAGTTTTAGCTTCATTTTAGGATTCATATTTAACAAGAGAACCTAATTGTTTAAATAGATGAAGCACTGACAACCCACGGTATGAGTTATGATACATATTTGACTGACAGCTTTGGTGTTTGTCTGGCTTGTAATGAGTTGTTGATTGAGAAATAATAGGCACTTGTACAGAGAAAAAAAGGAAAACAACTCTCCCTGATACAGTGCATAAGCATAACAACTGAATAAATTATCATGAATCTGAAATGTACTGTGAATATTGATTGATGTCAAATATCAATGTTGTCTTTCCTTCATGTAAAATTCATGCAGACATGCAGACTGGGAAATCTGCCATTATAGAAGTGTATTACACTGCCTTATATTGTAAATATGAAATATGCAAATATGACTTTTTTTGGAAAATGTAATGATATATTTCATAGCAATGTGTTTTTATAATAAGAGTACAATATCTGAAAGTAGCAATTTGTACACTTGCCCATATATTCTAAAATGTTACAATATCCTAATTTCTTAACAATGAGGCAGGGAGTTTTCGGAAAGTTGCTTCTGTCATTCCTGCACAGAGTTTTCATTTGAATCTATTATACATATCTCATCATGATTTAAGTGTTTTTTTCTTTCCATTTGAGAGCTTTAACCTCAGTTGCTGGATTTTGGTCGGGGTTCAACCCGGTCCTGCCAAACATTTCCTATTTCCTGTTTTTCTGCAAAGCATCTGTGACAGTGTCTCTCTAAAAAGGCTTTTAGAAATAAAAATTAAATTTACTGAACTAGCTGAATTATGGACACAATACCATACCTTCAGCTGATAAACATGTTTACTAAGCCAATAACGATCCTGGCCCAAACCCACAAAGTAAGGAGAAGTTCACAGCTGTTACCACTTGTGTTCCCGACTGATGAATATTCAAAACACCAACAAAGGTTCAGATGCCATCTTACCACTTATCTGAAATGAGAGCAACTTAAAGTCAGACTTACATTTGAAGCAATTTGATAGTAAAATGTTTTAGGAATGTTTTAGCATTGGTGTATGATTTTTTGTTTTGGAACAATTTGCAATGGATCCACAACGAAAAATACCAAGCGGTTTGTTCTGCTTATTTCACAACAGCTACAAAGGCTACATGGTAACAACTGCTTCGCTAAAGTATTAATGCAAATCAAGTAACCGGGCAACCATGGCCAAACAGTCAGCGAGTTCAGTACAGTTCACAAGTATAATATTATATCAAAGCTTTAGTGACAGAACACAAGGTTCTGTCACTAAAACATCAAATCAACCTTTATACGATGTTTTTGAGCGAGGTTTACAAAGTTTTTTCATCTCTGTGAAGCCCTTATATATTATAGTAGAAACTACAGATGTTGTTATCTTGATCACAATGTGACAGCTCCCCCTCAATAGTACAGCCTCTTCCAAAGCATACAGAATAACATTCAAAACACATAGTAGAGAGCAGTACAACTATAACAGGAAATAATGATAACAGTCGGGCGTATGGTTGCAATCTGACCAGCTTAATTCTCGTACTCTTTTCCCACAGGAGAATATGCAGTAAGTGGTCAAACACAGAACGACCACTTACTGTATATTCTCCAGTGAGAAAAGAGTAAGGGAATTCAGCTGATTTCATTTATTAAATTAAAGTAGTCATTAAAATAATAACATATCAAATTCTGTGTCAAATGGTTTTTTGTTTAATTGCGTAATTGTTTGACTGCTTTTCCCAGGATCACAGGGCTTTCTTTTGTGTGTGTGAGTGTGTGTGTGCATTTGTGTGTGCATGTGTGAGTATGTGTGTGCACACACATGCATATGTTGTAAAATTATTAAAGAAGAATAAAACATTACACACCTTGTTTCTGTTAACAGAAAAAAATGCCCAATTTTAAATCAGGTCTCTCTACAGCAAAGATTCCTCACTCGTTATGTTATGCGTGTCAGAATGACACAAATTACTTCAGGATTACTTGCCATAACATTGCTTTTCTGTCACAGTAATCCAACAGACTTTTCAGTTAAATTCATTTTACCGTCTGCAGTACTTAATTTCTTATCTTTTTTAATGCACTGCTTTTGCCCAAAATCTCCAGTGATTTGAAAATTTGCTGTTTAATACCATTCAAAATAAAGGACATATTGTACACAAATCAAAGGTGCTCAATTGAAGAGACAAAAAAGTACATCGGTGGAAAATTAAAGGCAATGCCTTCTGGGGGACTGCCCTGCATGCGGGTTAGAGTGGGTAGCTCTTTAAGGAGGCAGGAAGAGAGCAGGGGAGGCCCACTGTTTCACATGTCAGTGCAGTCATCACCAAGGGACAACTGTGCAAGTGTACCCGTTCTGCTGTCTTCGCCAGTATGAGGTCACTTATTTAGCAACAGTGATAATAATAAACTTTATTTGTATGGCACCTTTCATGCAAAACATGCAGCCCGAAGTGCTTTACACAAAGATTTCAGACACAAAAATATGTATTAAGAACAATCAGTGACATAAAAGGCATAGAAGTGTGAGGTTTTCAAAGCCAAGGGAAGAAGGTTATACAGAAAAGAGATGAAAATATGAGCAGCAGCACTGAGAACCAACATAGTGAAATCCAAAGCCCGACCGTGGTCTGCATCGCAGAGGGGCAGATGAGACGCTACACATGTGAAACCAAGATGCACAGACAGGCCTAGACAGTGTAAGAGCAAAACACCTCCTCACTATCAAAAGTCTGTCCAGCTTCAGTCACTTTGACATTAATAAATTGTGATGTGTCAATAGGCAAAGGGCTATTGATGAGAATTTAAGTGCTGTTTAAGTGGAATTTAAGTGGAAAATGGATAGCGGGAATGGAAAATAATTCCTCATTTTCACAGCAGATGGCAATGTATTGGGAATAACTTTTGGATGACTCTTTAAGTAATGGAGAAATGCAAGGTTTTTACACCATACACCTTCCATATGTCGCCTCCCAATTTTCAATTAAAAAAGAGAATGAAGGGCCCAGCAGGCTCATGATTAAAGTCATCACCGGAGAGCACGCAGTGCAAAGTGGAGCGAACCTCAGTCCCATCAGGCAAACAGCTCAGGACTGATTACTCACCAACATGGAAAGGAACCAGAGACAAGCCCTTGTTCCTTCACAAGACATGTAAACCCTGCAGGCCAACTCCAGCTGTGCACAGCTGGATAAAAAACTACAAACAACCCTTATCTGGAAATCTCTACAAATGGCGTTTCACGATTTTGAACTGAAAGGGTACTAACTGGGCACTAATCCCATGCGCTGGTATGTTAGAATCAAATCCCATTTGCAGCCCCATAGCCTTTTATGTATGATTACACCCATGTGTTAACAGTTGTACTGTAGCCACTCCCTCCAGGCTACTTGACTCCTGCACCAGGGCCTACAAATATGTTTGTGTAAATATCAAATGAGTGATTTACATGTCAGGAAGACACTTGTTCCAAATATTTCATTGTGAAAAATTATCTAACAGGGTTTATAGTATATGAGTCCACTACGGCCCAAATATACTCATTGTTAAATTGCACATTGTTTTCTGTGCAACTGAACTGAAAGGGTTACGGGAAATTCTGTCTCCCTGAAAACAGTCTGATAATTATGAAATGCATCAGCACACGGAGCCCAGTGTTTGATAAGAGCACTTTTAATGATGCTAATGGCCATTCGCCTCTGATTGTAGCCGAGCAAAAGAGATGCTGAACAGGATACCTAATGTTAATTACCCTGGCAGCACAGCACAGAAAACCCCCTACCCAAGGAAGGAACTCTAACTCACCAAAACACTGACGAACCAAGCATCCCAGCATGCATTTGCCATTAATTCATTCAATAACAGTTTGTTATTTGGGGTGAATTGTGACCTAAATGTAAACATTTTGTTCAGCCCAGCCCTCTCTATCAAACTAAGGGGCTTTTTAGCATCTTTTGCTGATCCCAGATCAGTGTGATTTTTGTATATCACCATGGTGTTTGTGCTCTGTCATATAGAGGAAGGAACAAAAAGACCATTGTCTCTATCACAAAAGAACCATACCATTCTCATGAGAATCCTCCATTAAAGGGATATTTTTGAGCGTAGGCCCTTTCCACAATGAGCAAGAACAAATGGCAATGGCATCACAGGAAACCAGTTTCCTCGCCGTGCTGACAGAATGCCGTTGTGTGCATTCATTTCAAATGAATATACAATGAAGCTGTAAGCAAGAGGGACATGTGAGCTCACACAAGGAACGTCAGTGTCTTCGTCTCGATAGCAAATGACACACTTCTCGAAACCCCCACATTTATTAACTCAACTAACTGATCCCCCCCAGCAAAAATGAATAGACATCTCTCCATCTAAGATTCATCTTTTCAGTACATATAAATAATGCAAGAGGAGTAGGCAATGTTCCCCGCTGAATTTCGCTCTTGTGCTGATACACAGCCTTTAAGTTGTGCCGTGTAGCCGGGTCTAAGGTTAACCACTGCATAAAAAGTAACATGAGACCTCTGAGCATGCTAATGACACCTGCAATAACAAACGAGTGGGGGGTTGGCAACTAATGCCACAGACCCTCGCGGCTCTATAGGAAAAGCAGATGAACCCAGAGCACTTCTTTCAAAGCAAAAACATTGATCATCAGAGACATCTCTCCTCAGATACATCCATCCACCAAATTACACTTAGCTAAGTATGCTAAGCTTTATAAATTCAGACTCAAGAAATTAAATAAATATATATGAATAGACTTAAAACTGTTTTCAGAAACTGTGATGGTTCTTATTTAGGCCAATTTCTGTCAAAAAGCAATACTTTTTAAAGTAAAGGAATACTGTTTAAACATTTAACATTATTCAATCGGGGGTATGTCTGATTTGTTTGGACGAAGCATGACAAAAAAAAAAAAAAAAAAAATTTCCTTCTTCCAATGGCCTCGATTCATCTTTCAAGTACCTTATTTCCCCCCAAAAATAAGCCTTGACAAATGCTGAAGCTCATGTCTTTTTTAATATGCCATTAGCCTTCAGAAATACAGCTTCATCTGGGGACATGGCAGCACTATAGACCAATAAAACTGTTTACCTAAAAGGGACAGCCAATAAACTGCTTATGCCATTTTAATGGTAAGTCAGGTTGAGTCTCCGTCTTTACATAAGCCTGCATTGTGCAGTCTGCATCAAAGACTAATGCATTACTTCAAACAGTGACTTCAAGTCGCTCAATGCATCCAGCGCATTTAGCCATGGAGTGCAACATCACAAAATGTTTTAGGGCAAACGACAGATTTGACAATCCGAAGAACCATATACAAGTTATTTTTATTCATTTTTATAAAAAGGACGGTTTTATGCACCAATGAGTGCAATTGCAAACAGGAATGGCCTTCACCTTTCAACAGCCAAATGTTTGGAAGTGTTCTTATTCATAACTCACAAAACTTGTTTACAGCCACTAAACTACATAACCTATGCCTATATAACTATATTGCAATCTATGCACAATAGTTTTGACCTTCTGTTGATCAATTGTCCAGTTGTTGTTTCTGAATTTATGCTGTGTATTATATTATTTACTAATCTCTTAAAACTGAGAAAGTATCAACACTGCTGGCATTGAATGACTCAATGGCTTCAATTAGATCATTGATGGTCATTATTTCAGTTTTCAAATCAGAATGTGGTTTAGCAATTTGAGGACACTCATTTGAATATCAAATGAAGTGAAAGGTATTCTGCATCCTGAACATGACACCTGCTAAGAACCCAGTTACATGCATTTAAAGCATGGACCGACCCATCACACTAGCCATCAATGTTTACATATATTCTCAGGTTATCTCAGATTTCTCTATTGAATAAGATACTATCCCAAGGTAAGAGATACGTAACACTAATATTTAATATCTTGCCTTCATGATAACCCACAAATACAGATAATACTAGAGACATATATAACCAGGAGTATCAGTTAAATTCTTCTTGCTAATGGAATTGGCAAATGAAAATATGCCGGTATGCACCATAATTAAATCTCATTGTGCAAATCACAAGTGTTGTTTTCTCATTCATTTTTCAAACATAGAAATGACGGAAATCAACAGTCACGCACATATTTAAGCTCTAAAAAGAGATCATCTCTGTCGTTGACATGATGCGGCAGCTGAGCCAAGCAGCAAGTGGCCAGAGATATTTTTTGTCAGATACATCACCTCATAACAGGAGAAAAGAAAAGAGGAGATGGAATTTCAAATAGGTGCTGTGGGTTCCTGTAATGCCTCTAGGGAGGACCAGCAGTCAGACAGGCAAAGCCAGAGGGTTGCAAGGGGGGGTGGGGGGGGGGACTTCCCCAGGATCAAACACATCTTCCAAACACCACTACACAAAGGGGAACAGAACACACAAGATTGTATTTTTTCCCCTCCAAACCTTTAATATCACCACAGCTTTCATTCCCTGCTCGCATTTGCTAAATCAAACAAGCTCTTATCTTTCCCCCTTTGCCTCAAACTGCATTAAAACTGTGTGCCGAACGCATACCATAGCCACACAAATCTCTTGGCAACAACATCAAATGTAAGTTAGCCAGGGCTGAAAAATAAATAAATCCAATAAGTCTGCTTCGAGAAACGCTATCAGAACAAAACAGAGTCACAGCGCAAGTCAATGCAAAAGCAGCCCCTTCTACACTCTGCTTTGCGCATGACTGAATACCTTAATAATTCCTAAGTTCTTGGCTCTCCTGGATTCTAAGATATGCACTAAGGGAAGGTCAGGCTGCATAGAATTCTATATAACAGATGTCAGACGAAACACAAATAATGACTTCGGAAATGGCTGTCCTTTAATCGGCAGAGCATCAAGTGAAGGAACACAATAATTCAGTACGGTGTATAAAATATAAAATGGCGGCTTTTAACAGAATCGTCAAAAATATCGTACTTCCTGGGTTTACCAATTCCATTAGCTTTAAAGCCCTGTCTTTTGCTTCTTACATAATGCATTACCAGCGGGAAAGCCGTTCTCTTTGGATTTCTTTCAGGCATGCTCATTCTTCTCCCGTGGTTTTGAGGAAGCTAAAATGAATTTCTTTACAAATGATGGAGGAGAACAAAACGAACCAGCAGTAGCTCAGAATCAAAACAATACACGGCTGTTTTGCCTTCAGACAGAGGGATAATAACTGTGCGGCAATAATAATGGCAAAGGAAAGACGGTTTATTATTTTCAAACCATTGGTTTCAACAGATCCCACAGGGGGAAGATGAGTTAAAATATTATTTAACCATAAAATATATCCAAATCAAGATTATGAGAATATATTATCTCCCAAACAAAAATGTACCTGTGGTTTTGTACAAGAAAAAAACAAATGAGTATAAATCGGTCGACAAATGGAAACCATAGGGACTAAATCTATGAATATGTGCTTTATTGGTGAAAATGCCACTCACCTCTACTCAATTTGTACCAGCAGTATCCAGCAACCCCCCACCTCCACATTTCTACATCCAATTCAGCTTTTAATCTATGCTTTTATTCATCTCCGGCCCCCACTGATGATGCCCAGAGGGGTCAACAACCTGTCCTACGGTCAGATGCACCCTGCTTCCAGACTCCCAGCCAAAGATTTAGTGCATCAATATCTGCGATTGACTGCCGGGTACACCTCAATAAAAACCATTATTTTTTGCATATTCATTTTATAAAAATATTTTATAACTTTATGAACCGCATGAAGGTTTCCAACTGATTTCTATTGTGGAGTCAATAATGAAATTAAAAGGTTTTATTAAATAATAAAACTACGTGTCCCACAGTGGCAGAGTATATTTTAGCATTACATTGCCCTGTCCGACTCTCTCTAATCTGTTGAATGTTTTGCCAAACTGGGAATTCCCATCCGTATTTTCGTAAGCACAAATAATCACAGCAGTCAACTCCTATATCCCAATATCCCTATATCATCCAATTTCATATCGGGTGAGAGGGAGCAAGCAGAAGACCTGCAGCCACAGTCAGTAGTAGTGCCCTCAGGCTTTAGACACGAGACCGTGGCACATCACACGATGTCCTCTGTATCTCCAGCACAAGCGTCCCACAGCCTTCTCACTCCCTTTTTCAATTTACAAGCTAAATTGTATTTTTAAATCCCCAGTGCACATGTCCGCACGTACTCCACAGGTTTTAGGCAATAAATAAAAACACAATGGGATCATAGCAATAAGCACACGCTCTCTGGCTACTGAACCCACTCCAATGCCACATCTCAATGGGACAAGCAAGAGCCACAACTGTGTCCAAGATAAATGTGTCAGACCTCATTGTTCGAAGCGCTGTCCATGTGAAAGACGACATTTCTTCCCCCTTGCCTCTCCTACCAATATCAGAAACAGCACAGCTTGGATCTGGATACGTATATGAGCGGGGGCTGTGAGGAAAAACCTTTAACTGAATCTCATAAAAGGACGAGAGGAGACAGTTCTGTCTCTTTCTGCAGTGAAAGAAAAAACTTCTCAAATGCATCTGCCAATTCATTACTCGTGGCAGGCAAGGATCCAGCTTCTCTTTGTGGAAAAGCAATTATTCTGGCTAATAATACTTTTTGTTTATATTACTTGAAAATTAAAGGAAAATGCCAGGTAATGGAAAAGAAAAGATAATTACCAGATGTTCTGTACGATTCCTTCAATGACGCCGAAGAAATCCCTAACCGCCACCTATTTCTAATGGGCTGGGGCCAAAGATCTTCACGCTTCTGTTAAACTTTACCTTACATGGCATTATATTACTGGCATTTTGCAAACACAAGTTCAAAGATCAGGGAGCTTTCATTAAGAATCATTTCACTGCACTAAACCAAACAAAAAATTGCATCTGGTGGTACCATCCACTTTAATCCTAACGCCTGATTAAAGCTGATGGTACTACTATCAGCAAAGCTCCAATGTACCGGGCGGCAGTGTAGTATAATGGGTAAGGAGCTAGTCTTGTAACCTAAAGGTCAGAGGTTTGATTCCCAGTTAGGACACTGCCGTTGTACCCTTGAGCAAGGGTACTTAACCTGCATTGCTTCAGTATATGTCCAGTTGTGTTGTGTAAGTCTGTTAAATGCCTGTATTGTACCATTCCAGGGACCTCCTCTGTCAACTGAGGCCCTTGCAATAGATACAGTATATAACTTAGGGCTCCTACTTTCCAATGAGCCCAGAGACATTGAAGAATGTACGAGGAACTGACAGTTGGAATGTTACTGAATGCAAATGGCAAACAATGAATGAAATACTTTACAGCGCCACACGTCGGCACACCAACAGGCATAAAACAAGTGAAATTATGTGCACTGCCCAAATGTTCTAACCAATAAAAGAAGAGAGAGGGGCTGTGCATGCAGATGCCGTTATGCTGGAAGTGCCAATTCACTGAGCTGTGGTTTGTGTTTGTAAATAAGTGCACAACCCTTCCCATGCTGAAGCAGTTGCCATTCATTTTTCAGTAAAATAATAGTAGAAAATTCAATTCATTTTCTGTAACTATGCATTGACCATGGAGGGAAGAAGCAGCAGGTCTAACATTACAGAAATTTCCATCATCACCTAAACAGTCTTGACAAAGAAGACTGCAGTTATAAGTATTAACTGTTCTTTTATTTTATGCTGCTGCTTCAGCTTTGCACTAATTACTTGTCAGTTGCTTTGGAAATACAATTGTTGTGTTTATGGTATCAATCAATGAAACAGAAATGAAAAACAGAATTTACCATTGCAAAACAAAGGATATTGTCCTTTGAAAAAAATAATAATAACCCAAATAACCTTCATCTACAACAACTGAATGTTCAAATAATTGTAATTATGTTCAAATAATTAAGATTAATTATAAGTGCCCTCTATCAGAGTAAAGATTTTATCTTAAAATCCATCAGGCCACAGCCATCAAGCTGTACAAAAAGAGTCAGAATAAAAATAAAACCATTTCAGAAAGAAACACAATAATTCTCCTTCAAGTTCAGCCCTTTAATTGAGTGGAGATATTTTTTGAAAACCGAAATACCTCCCCTTTACCTCTTCACATTCTCTTATTTTAGTGATCAAAAAGTCTGAATGGGAAGCTTCAGGTTTACGCTGTGACGGTTAGAGAATACATTTAAACTAAATTCAGCGTTCCACAGCGTGAACAGGGCCAGCCAGTCCCCTCCAGATGAAAAGCAACGCTGCCACAGAGATTTTATTTTTAATTGCATCGCATTCTGCAGAACCAGCCAGCCTGTTGGTTACCAGGTAACATTCAAATAGCAGCGGAGGAAACGGCTCGCGAATGGAGGTTTCTTCCGGGGAGCTCTGGGGCTATTTGCGAACGCTATCAGATTTTATCAGACCCCGACCGTTCCAATGTGACATTTGCATACAAACATTAGCCTCCCTGCACTTCCTCAAATGCACAGCTGCTGAACGAAAAAGCCTAAGGTGTTTCCTCTCCTGAGATGCGATCCGCATTACGCCTCTCTGACAAGGGTTAAAACACCCACAGCACTTCATCTCTCCCTCCTCATCTTCCTCTAAAAATATGAGGGCGGCACTACCACGGTATCACCGTCTTTTACAGCTGACAGGAGGCAGAACTGGTGCCCGTGACTTCCCTGAAGCGACTGTGGACTGCTGCTCCCCATAAACTCCCCACCACCACCCCCCTCCCCTCCCCTCCCACCGCCAAACAAAAAGAGATGAAAACAATGCGGTAGCCAAAACAGGCAATTAATTTCAGAGAAAACTGACGCGTGGCATCCGGGGGGGGACCCCCACGAGGAGGTCTGTGTGTCACGCCGGGCTTGGTTGGTCAGACAGCCGTGGTGAGCTTGATCTCATGTTTGTCAAAGGGCACCTCAACCCTTTCATCCATCAACCCACCAGAGGACCGACTGCTGTGTGAGCATGTCGCCATGGCAACTAATTGAAATAAGAGTTTTTTTGTTTCCATCCTTTCCCTGCAACTTGTCTCCATGCAAAAAAAAAATATAAAACCAACAGCCCTGCTGATTCTGACAGATTCCTTTTCAAATCCTCCATGTAACAAACTGAAAATGAAATCATTCAGAAGCAAGTGGTTAACTAATAGCACCAGAACTGCCGCAGGAGGTGTAAGAATGGAGAAATGCCAATAGATCTATGAAGGCATGCTGGACGCTCAGGGTAGATTTGAGAGATCTGCAGTGTCTAATCATTCGGACCATTTGCATTGACCCACTAATCTTCTCTCCACCAAAAGAGTCACATAATGAACAATTCTGATAAACCATTCACATGTGGATCTACCCTTGCACAAGTAATATGTAATATCTATCGACCAAAATAAATTCTATACGTAGGGACAATTTCTAAACAAGGGTACTGTCCAGTGAGCTATATTATGGCTCTAATGATATACATAACATATTAATATGTTAGTCGTTACACAGCCATAATCAACTAATGCATTAGTCGAACAAAACATTTTTGAAGGACGTTAATCTGGTTTATTTTTATCCACATTAAGCACATAATGTGTTCACCACGGAGAAATACAGGCAACAGATCTGTTTTTAGACAACTGCAAATAATGAAATCATAAACATCCAACATCATTATACAGTGATTGGGAGCCCATTTCAGTTTCAGCACAAAGTACAAACGTCTTCAAAGAAATTCAAAAGTTGTTTTTGGTTGCAAGATATATCCGACAGATAAACAGTCTACTGCCTCCATTATTGTTCATATAAGGGCAAATTTGACCTTTCACCTTGTTTTCTTGAGCCAAGCACTCACTCACCACTGCTGGTTAGCAAAATAAAAATGAGTGACATTTCTACTGTGAAATATTCCACTTTTTTCAAAATGTGCCATCCTCTCAGCAATAAAATCTCTGATTCCAAATTGAATGTCTCTGTTTTGGAACTTAAGGCATTTAATAGGAACAAAAAAACAGATGGAACAGTGCTGAAAAATGACAACATTCAATATACAAAATAATTCAAGTAATATGAAAAGAATGATCTTGTTTTTTGATCAGATGACAGCCCTAATCTTATCTTTGCCTGCTGAATGGGACGGCAGACTGAACCCCCTGAATTTAACCCTGACTGACTGTGGAGGCTTCCTACCCATGCAGGCCCATCAGGAACACATTCTACAGCTTGGACAAGCACCCTCAGAGGCTTCGTAACATGATGATGGCGACGGACACATAGGACAAAATGTAACACGGTTTACAAATGGATGCATAAATACTCCCTGCACAGCTCCCAAGTTTACACTTAGAAGCTTGTATATCCTTCCTACCGGATCCTCTCTGCGTGGAGTTTGCATGTTCTCCCCGTGTTCGCGTGGGTGTACTCCGGGTACTCCGTTTCCTCCCACACTCAAAGACATGCATGTTAGGTGCGCTCCTGCAGTTGCCCATGGCCAAGGCACTGACCTCAGAACTGGAGTTGGTCCCTGGCGCTGCACTGTGGCTGCCCACTGCTCCTAAGTAACTGGGATGTGTCAAATCCAGAGGACAAATTACCCCATGAGGTTCAATAAAAGTATATCTTAAATCTACAGGACAGGAATTCATATCCAGCTGTTAACACCACCACAGACTGGGTAGGTTATAACCTTTTCAACTGCAAGCGCAATGGGTTACAGCTCGGTCTGCAAAGCTCACACCTCAGCATACAATTTAAATTCTATATTTACCGCAGATTCTCCTCCAGGAAAGACGCCGTCAATACAAAACGGCTTAGGTCACTCTGACAAAATTAATTCATTCTCGCTCGACATCTCCAAGCTGACAGCTGAATTTGAAATCAGCAGCAAAAGCGAGGGTGAATCAGATTATACAAGTCAAAAAGATAAATGGAGTCTTATCCTGTCATTCACATTCAAATGTGTTTCTTATGGTGTTTGTTTCCGTAAGAATATGTTACCCTCTATGGCCTACATAGTGCCGAATTAAAATGGGTCCTTATTGTGGTTTTGATTGATATTTTTCTAAACGTGAAACAGTCAATGACTTCACTTTAGTAACACCATACTGGGCATAAACCTACAGGAACTTTCCACTGAAACTTGTCATACTGTTTAACACTGTTTAGACGACTTGGGTAATACAGAACAGTGCCTACTTTAGACAACTTTGGCATTTAAATCCACAGTTTGTGTAGACTTGTGCTTTCTCTCAGCTGAAGACTTCCTGGGAATGCTTCTCCTCTTAAGACTCTACCCCAGGTGACATTTATTAAAGAGCTCTAACAGACTAATTTCCATATTGAGCCAGACTCTCTGAGAGAAAAAAAAATCCAAAAAAGCCAAGCAAATCATGCAGTTGGGTAATCATTAGTTTATGCATTCAAGCAAACAGTGCTCAGGGAGAGGTCAGATAAATTCATTGGTCATGGCTTCTTGTTGGGGAGTGTCTGGACAGTTGAACATTGCACCAGCCTTGTACTGTGCATGTTAATTACTTCATCTGTTGGTCTTTTTTTTTTGGGAATTAATTTGTATAGCTCAACTCTGGACCTGTAAAGTAAAAAATAAAAAAATGTGTGAAATAGCTGTTCCATTGAACTATGATGTTGCACACAAAAACCTGCGCGCTCACACACACACACACACACACAAATGCATGCATTTAGGCTTGCAAACCTAAAGATCCGTGTTCAAACCCAATATGAGAATTTCTTATAGGGGGGCAGTGTAGTGTTATGGTTAGGGAACTGGCCATTTAACCCAAAAGTTCCCACGTAGGATACTGTCGTTGTACCCTTGAGAAAGGTACTTAATATGAATTAACGTACTTAACGTTAATTGTTTCAGCATATATCCAGCTATATAAATGGATCCTGCTAAAAAAGATGTGTAAGTTGCTCTGGATAAGGGTGTCTGCTAAATGTCTGCAATGTAATGTAATGTACATGCATCAGAACATAAGCATTCATTTTAGTAACTAACAAGAACAGCTCACTGCTTGGACATTCAAAATATGATTTAAGTGTGTAAGATGAAATCAGCAACCCTCAGTCCCAACATATCAAGGGACTTACCGCGAGGAAAACTGCTTTCTCAGAAGAATATATTGAGCTACAGAGCAAAACATAACTGACCATTCTCTAGTCCATTTCACAGATGTCTCAGACAGCCCTGGGTAATACCAATGTGTGTGGACTAACAGCTGAGCCATCCTCTCTGAGGAGTCCAAACATTTTCTCAAGAAAATGAAGAAAAGAAGAAAATAAATGGTTTGCTGCTAATTTGCTGTAGGCCAACAAAATTACTTTTTGAATTTCGGTTTATCCATGCAAGAATAATGTGCAATTACTGTACAATGAAATATTTTTCGGCCACTTTTTTATTTTGTCTGATTGCAAAAGGATTACTATTTATATGAGAAAATAAAATTTGATGCAGCTGTATCTGGTTCTTGTCTCAGGCAAAACAGACCCCTAGGCTAGGACTTCGCAGATTCAAGACAACCCTTCTTATTACATACCCAAAGGAAAATGATCTTCTGAAATCCCATGCTAATCTCATTAAATGCTACCAGTAAATATATGGTTTAATATGACATGTAAGCCCTAACATTTACAAAACCATTATTACATTATACCTACCATTTAAGGAAATATTATGACAAAAGTAAATTATTCACGTCTTAGTGGTTCTAAATTGTGTTTAGCATTGAGTCTTTTTCCACATCTGCCATTCTCCTTCCTAGCAAATCACCCAAAACCAAAGATCTGAAGAATGAATTATAAACACATCATATTGACAAGATATGCATGTTTAGCATGGAACAATTACATTTACAAAAGTTATTAAAAAACACGTACTCAAGGCAATAAAAACAATGAAATCATGAGCTCTTTTGTTTTTTTCACTTTATTCAATGTTCATTTGTTCATAAAAAAAAGAAATCCGCAAATGCAATTGATGGATTTTGAGTCGCATCAAACACTACACAGAAAACAATACAAATTATTCCAAAAGTGTTCGAAATCTCATTATTTAGGCCATACATACAGTTGGCTATCATTATACTGGGTACTGGGTCCTCATCAGAACACTGGATCAAAAAATTAACCAGCCCTATGGCTTAAATAGGATAGGAGTTTTACTTAGCTACTGGTTTTGATATATACTTTCAGCTCCGAACCTTATGCTAAATTATTGTGCACTTACTTCGCGGTCACAGACTCAAAGGCAAAGAAAGCTGACTCATACTGCATGGGCAGTGGACAGAAGTCTGTTGTGAGGGGGATAAAATTTGTCGTTATTATGTGCTTTATAAACTCCCCCTGGTGAAGCTGTGCTCTATCAACCCAATTTGGAGGGATGACAACTATAAAAACAGTAATCATGCAATCATCACGCTCTCCACAGCTCATTCAATCCAACAATATTGGATGACAAAGACAAGTGGAGAGCAACCGCTTATTGGGTCATTTCTGTGAACCAAACCACCTGCAGGTCTGGCACCGGTTCATCATTAGCCTCCGTGTTCCAATATTGCAATAAGGTAGGACGTGCCATTACATTGGCAAATGGGATATGAAGTGGACTTTAAACAGGTTCTGTTCTATTTCTCTGTTTCCCCTCATGCCATTTGTTTACCTGTCAGAAACAATAAGAAGGCGCTTGCTAACGCTATGCAATTGTGTTCTCCCTTGCCCAATGGCATTCAGGCAACCAGCAAATGCATATGGTACGTTTGGACTGTGAAAGCGAATTTCTTCGACGGGCATGAGGCCGCTGAATGAAATGCATTAGCCCCAGGATCAAAATTTCCAGGACATCTTAACAAACCTACAGTTGAGTTAGATGTCAACAGGGCTTAATTGGATCACCAACTGAAGCACTAAACACCACGTACACGGTGTTGAAACAACGCGTTGAAGTGCTTCTTCACAAAGAGAAAAATCACTGGCTAATTCAAATCACTCACGAGGGACTGCGCAAAAAACAAAAGCAGGGAGACATCAGGATTTCTCCGAAGCTGTGCCGGAGTGAGGCTGATTGCCTCACGACCCACGTACCGCGTTCCCCGCACATTTTTTCCAGTCCTACCCGCCCCTTAGCGGAGGGCATCCTGGGTCACGGATCTGACAGCCTGGCATTCACTGAGTGACACGGAACTTCACAGAGGGGTTGCGCGAGAACAAAACGCAGAGGCTAAAATGCTACGAGTGCTTGACCCACAGCTGCCGGTGATGCAAATGACTCAGGGTAGGAGCCAGGCCAGTTCACAATGCTCCGCCAGTGTCAGTCCAAACCAGCCAAGTTATCCTGTTCATGCCAGTTGCCCAGTACTACCAGTTAACCAGTAGAATTTAACTTTTCGGAGTTAAAAAATATATCAGGATTAACAGGCTTCATCCACAAGCGAGTGGAATCCAATTTAGCCAAAGAATCACACTAGTCTCACACCATGCCATTAATAGTGTCTATGGTTACTGTTACAGATACACGTTATGGAATTTTTGGGCAGTTATCAATAACCAATGTATGTCGGGCCAAGTTGGTCGACAACATTGCCGCAGTTGTACATTAAAGCACAACTGCAAACAGCAGCCAAATTTCCACATTCATAGAAGACATAAATAAGCACAACTTATGAAGGCAAAAATGTAACAAATTTTATTTGTGTAACAAAATATTTCCACTTGCTTACTTTATTATTAAGCAGGGAGCATGACTCTAGAGACTCTCTGTATAGCTTTGCTTGTGAGTTTGACTGGTAAAAATGAAAAAGTAACAAATAAATGATAGAGGTTCAGACAATATGATTTGGCTACTCTTTCAGAATGACATTTTTGCATTATTTATATCATTGCCTTTGTGTTATTCAATAGGAAAATCTAATTATTAAATATGTTTAAAAGAAATATTAAACATATCAATATTGCATTACACGGCTGACTTCCTTTGGAAACACTTTTAAGCAATGTGTCTCACAACTTACATTTTTCATATGATCAGCTTTTTCAGCTGGATATGCACTTAAGTAATTTAGGTGAAGTACCCTTCTACTGGTGTGTACTTGCCTAGGGAATTGAACCTGTCAGTTGATCCATACTACTCTATACTGCCACCTGCAGTGTTACCTATAAATACAAACTATCATAACATACAAAATATCATTACTAACTACCATATGCCAATCAAAATTAAGCTAAAATGCACGCATTAATACAGTATGAATGAATGGTGTTTATTAAATTAAACATGAAGTCCTATCTGATGTGACAGAAATGATGCTTTTTCAATTTTCAGTGGAAACAGCTTCCAAGGACCTGATCACACTCCTCAAGGAGTGTAATTACCTCAGAGAGATCTTAGCATTTTCACACATAATTAGCCATTACCACTGACTAGAAACCTAAAAAACAGCACTTACTCTGTATGATGATTACAGGTTTGTGCTATGGCTAAAGAAATGACTAAAACACTGAAATGGTGGATGCATCTACAAGTAAGAAGGCCTGTGTGCTGCCAGTGTTCTAGACGGAGTGTTCCTGAGCGTTGACTTTCATTTGTAACTCAGATTAAGAAACGCCTCAGAGGTAACTGGAGATGGTGAAGCAATCAAATCGCAATGAAGGCATCTACATTTCTTGTTGGCAAAATGAGATAACTGAAGAGCGAAGAAAGAAATATTCTAAGATAATTATCGGGCAGGGAAATCAAACGTAATATGGAAGCAAACAGCAAATATGATACCATGCTGTCAGAAGTGTTGCCTTTACCCGATATGCCTCATAGCTCAGAGAAGGAAAATGGAGAGCAAAGATACCTTTTCTTTAAAAAAAAAAAAAGACAGACAGTCCACCCTGCTTTCATATGTTTTTCTTCATTCAGACAGGTAGAAAGCAGAGGGGGTAATAGACGGAGAAGGGACAACAGCTCAGAAGGTGCCTTGGCGGGGGATCGAACCCCCGTCCGCACGGAAAGGGTAAAGAGTCGGCTGCTCCACAGCCTGCATCACACGTCTTCCCAAGCCGAGACACATTTTCCAACCTGTAACAAGTTAAGGAAGAGGTGGGAAGAATGTGGGGGGGGGGGAGCCTGTAATTGGCTGAGAAGAGCTGTCTTAGCGGGGTGGCGGTGGCTTACAGACGGCCATTCAGAGACATAATGAATACGGTGCATCTCCGGTTCCGTCAGGTACAGGTGGGAGTGGAAGAGCGAGCGCCTCTCCTGCGTCAGTCACAGCAGGACCCCCCTCAGGTGCTTCCCGGCTGCCATTATACGGAACGGAACATGCCCGGAAACCCGCGGTTCGGATGCTACGGAGACGCCGTTAGCGCCCGTTAGCACTCATTATCCGCAAATGGTAATGATCGGCAGTGGAACTCCCTCCGAGTGCAACAATGAACAATCAGCCACATCTGTACCCGGTAATCTTTAGCCCCCGTGTTCGCTGGAGCGTGCTCGGATTGTGAATTCCTCTGGTTACGTCACATCTTGAGGAATTTCGCGTCCCCCTACTGTGGCCATAAAGACACAGATGTCACTCGTAATTCAAAGACTTCATCATCACCCGTATTTAGAATCATTTTAACATGACGTTGCCACAAATGTGTTACAATTAAGATTTACAATATCGAAATGAAACTCCGAGCTAATGCATTAAATGGGGCATGAACTGTAATGTGACACAATGTTAACATATTTGTAACGGCATGCAACTGCCACAAGCAATGTCAAGCCGTGAGCTGTCAGCTTTAAACAGATGGCATCTTTACAACTGCCTACAAAATTAAAGAGACATCAATATGGGAATTCAATCACACAAACTTCTGAAATATTGAATTGTTCCTTTCCTTATTCTATTAATCACAGTCAACACTTTGATACATCACTTTATGCCTGTAAAGCCAATCTTTATCAGCATTTTTACTACACACCTCACAGCAGAGGGGGGGAGGATCGGGGGGGCACTTATATAGCATTTAGGCTACCTCAACCAAGAGTAGTCTTCGATGTTTTTGGGATTGCAGATAATAGGTGACATTTTGTGTCCTGAACTGCCGCGTAGTTGGTCAAGGTGATGTGCTGTATAAGTCTCTAAAACATGTTCACCTTTTCCAGGCAAGATACAGTTGACCAGGTTTTTGGATTCCAACATAGGATTCCAAGATGACCTTTTGGATGCCAAGCCTCCTTGACAACAGCTGCAAAATTTAAAATATTTAATTGAATGTATTCAATAAATCCCAATGCAACAATAAGCAATACAATATTCAGCATGCTGCCTTCATTGATTACAGTTGTTGCCTCAACTGTAACTTCTTTTATGGCACAGAAAGCTACTGTATGAAGAGTGAGACTCCACGTATTCTACCATTTAGAACACATATGCTGCAATGGAAAAGAACCGTTTCCACTGATGCTTCAACATACTCAACGAGGTATGTCACAGAGACGGGTCACAACAGGTGAGATTTGGGATATAAATGTTTTATTTGAAGAAACAAATCAACAAGCATCTGTACACAGTGTTACCAACTGCAAGCCCTTTGAAAGGGAGCAGCTATTTAGCATAGTGCACACAGATTCTCCGCCAGGCCAATTGCAGGGGGCTTTTTGTGTCTTTCGCAGCAAAGAGGCAGAACAAAAAGAAACAGATATATGAATTACTCATGTGAGTGGTGCTCTTAGCATTTTGACAAACCTGCGATGCCGCATGCTATTACACGGGAACGAGCCAAGCGCAGGCAGCCAGATGAAAGGTGGCAGTAGGAAGGAATCTGCCCAGAAATGATGAAATACAAATGAAGGAATCCACCCGCCCAGGGCTCGACAGGCAGCCATCCGCGCCGTGGCGGGAAAAGAGCGTTTTAAAAGCGGCGCTACTGGGATGCTAGCGTGCACCCCACCGGAAAAGTGCCATTCCACGCGCGGGCCGCGCGGCTAGCTCCGAT
Source organism: Anguilla anguilla (assembly GCF_013347855.1). Lineage (NCBI taxonomy): Eukaryota > Metazoa > Chordata > Actinopteri > Anguilliformes > Anguillidae > Anguilla > Anguilla anguilla. Next base: position 11,547,053 of record NC_049202.1, on the reverse strand, counting down.
ACGGCGAAGTTAACCACTTATCTCGAATTCCCTCAAATTCGGTCGGGCGTGGCAGCGCCGGGCATCAGATCGCCCATTCAACTGTGCCGCCCATGAAGAGGCCATTTGCCACCAAGTTACCACCGCGACCCGTATAAGGGAGAATTAATGATTCAATATACTCCACTGTCCCTGCGCTATCCAGAGGGCACAGCCAGCATATGAAAGGGGAAATATACTCTCCCCCGAGGTTCAGTATAAATAGTCCGGATGGAGGCGTCTCCATGGCAACAAGCTACTCAGAAAGCGCAAGCTATTTGAATGAAAAGGGCTGATTGACAAGCCTCGTCCCCCCCTCATCCCCCCCACCCCACCCCACCCCACCCCAACCCGACTCACACACCTACCCGACTGATCCTCGCACCTTCGGCTCGCAGAGTTTTTAATGTGAGAAAGCCCGCGGGACTCGAACCGAGCAGGCGTGCTTTCAGAATGGGGCCTCCCACGTCTTACCCTGCACCAGATAATGACACTGTGCGGTGTGAGCAGCGGTGCGGAGCGGTGCGGAGCTGTGGCACCCTGAGTGGACCCCCTCCACAGATTTAAATACCTCACGCACTCTCTGAATCATGACCAGCCAAGGTGTGAGCCAATTAATATTACTTGTCCGAGGCTGTTTCACCAGTAAAGCAAATGCAAACAGGCAAGGAAGCTGAATTTACCACAGGCATCCCAATAATAAATCAACAAGACATGCAGACCCCCCAGTTTAAATGCAAACAATGCACAGGCACAGATACCGCAGTATAAATGTTCAAGATGCAGAGACACAGACACCCCAATATAAATGCACCAGATGCACAGACACAGACACCCCAATATAAATGCACAAAAAATGCTAACAGGAGGTCTGCACTGGAGAGAAGAGAGGGATTGCTTTGCTTTGCTTTGCAATGCCTCTTGTATGAGAGAAAGATAGAGTAACAGACAATCTGCAACACATCACAGCAATGGAGCATGGTTTACAAAAAAAATAAAACAGCAAGTCAAATGACAATGATGTTCTACAGACAATATGATGAATAAATGCATTTTTTCAACTTGAAATATTTGAGCAAGGATGTGTTTTCTCTTTTGCACATATCCAAAAGTCCATTGCCTCAGCTCTCCTGACTCGAACTTTCATTTTGTGAGTTGTGTTTTAATGACAGTGGCGTTCAGTTACATACCATTTCACTACTTACACGAAGCACTCCTAGATGTTGGTTCTCAGTTCATCTATACTATGCCTGAAACGTACAATAGCTTTGACAGTGGACAGCCCCAGGACACATAACTTCTCAAACAGAACTAGGCCAGCTGCTACCACATTGGAAATAGTGCATTTTCAAAATATACATATTCAAAAAATGGCATATTTTCATCATTTTTAAAGGAGGATATTAGTGAATTGTCACTGAAGTGTCCCATAAGCCTCCTGGCTCTCCTTGTTTTGCACTTCCCTTGAATTTAATGGCTCCCCATGTACAGCAGTGAGGCTCCTGGGAACCCATGTTTGTGATTGACAGATGACCCAACGGGCAGCTTAAGGCTGGGTCAAAGCAGGGTGCCCCTATCTCCAGAGAGTCCACCTCCAGGGACAACTCTGCGCAAATTAATTCTGAACGCTGCACATTAGGGGATTCAGTCTGCCCTTTAATGACATCTATTCTGATATAAATCACAGAGCAAATAAGCTATATATATATATATATTTAAATCCTGACCATGAACACATTTGTGTGTGAAGCTACTGCTAAGGTGAAGGCTGCACTATTCTCTGTTGAGAAACCTTTTAGTTTGGAGAATGAGGCCTTTCGAGTATTACTTCCACAATACACAGTCCTGTTTCCCAAAAATATAACACAGCAATTGTGTGCAGCTGCTAAAAACAGCCATGTATGTCAATATTTCTTTTATGTGTTCAATAAAGAATGTTTACAACTTTATGGGAAAAGGCGCAAAACTAAACGACCCTTAATAGATCGAACAAATCCAGCAAAGCTTCCCTAATCGACAGGAGAGACAAACACACAACTCAAACACAAAGAGGTACTGCACAAAACAAACAGAAGAAATATGCGCTTTTCCGAGTCGCAAAGCAGTCTGTGTTAATACAGAGGTTCCCCGCTGATATAATTCATCCTTCAAAGATTACGCAACAGCAAATGGCATGCAATTTCTCTTGAAGAGAAGGAGGCCTTTCCAAATATATTGTTGAAGAGTTGCAAACATTCTCCTTTCTAACTACAAAATGTAATCTATTTTTCAAGGTAGCGCACATGTATGTGTGCATGCAGTGCCTTGAAAAATATACCCAGAAAACCAATGTGTTATATGAAAACAATTGAAGTGGACACAGCACACAAAATTGACTAATCAAATCTCCCAGAGCAACAGCTGCTGCTCTGACAATTTACATTTGCTTTAGCCCTCAGACCAGATTATGCTGAAATATGTGGCTGTCATCGGCAAGATTCGAGATTGAAATATAATGGTTGCATTTGTTCTTCAATGCGTTTCATCACATCTCCTTTACCTGCATCGAAACAAACTGCTTTGCCTTCGGATTGCATTGCGCAAAACAGGAGCGCGAGCACAGAAGGGTAAAATTAGCCGCCAATAGCTGTTCTCTGTGCCATTCGTAATCTTGGCCTTGACAGCATAGCCAAAAGAACAGGTCACTGCATGCAGAATGAATGTACAGTGAATAAAGACGGACCTTCCCTCACAGTGTGTAGGCAAACTCTAATTAAATCTAACCAAGGCGTGCAGGCAGCCTTGGCTAAATTTAACTGTGCAACAATAAGGTGCCATCACTGTAGTAAGACATGTTCATTAATGACCAGGACTTACAGAGATTACCCAGCAGTCTCTTTAAAGTTTTCAGCACAGTAGCGGCGCAGCGCGTGCACTGGTACTTACTTTTAACCGTTGCGGTCCTCGTGCAGTTGTAGAGGATGGCCAGCTCCCCGAACACTTTCCCGGGCCCCATGGTGCACAGCTTCATGCTCTCCTTCGTCACCTCCACCTTCCCGTCTGAAAGCAGAAGGACATATTTCCCGTTGATGCAAAGCCGGCCGAATTGGACGCGACAGGCCAGAAATTCGATAGCGGCCGCCGCCGCGCATTATTCTTCCGCGGGCCCGGCGATCGCGCCGGCTATCGCCTCCAAATAAAAGTCTCGTCTGATTACCCGAACGCACACGAGAGCGGGGTTTTAAAAAAAGAAGCAGGCTCGCCCGGGCGGATTCGCTGCTTCTGAAATTAAAGGCGTCGCGAGAATAATGGCGCCGCCAAGAAACAGCAGGGGGAAGCGTCAGCGAGCCAGGCGCTTTTCCCCACAGTCACATTAAAGCAGCGATCGCGTGAGCGTTACCCAAGCGCCACGCGTAAAACCCTCTGGGCGTGTCATTAACCGTCTTAATTTAATCTTCATGGTAAGCCTTACAGTGTGACCACCTGCTGATTACAATTGAAAAAACTGGCAGTGACCGGTAGTGTGCAGTGACAACAGTGGTGTGTTGCATGACATGGTACCCAGATTCTGCCACCTGTAGCTGTCCGGTGGTCGACAGAGAACAGGAGGATTTTTCTCTAAACAGCATGAAAGCAACTCAAATATTCGGTCCATTTCACATCTGGCATTGATTACAAATGGCTGTCTTAATCATAAGCATTTTTATTTTGTACTGCGGCCATGCAACCAGCCTAAATTTAATAGCAAGACAAAAAAAAAATAGTACAAATGTAAACCCTCCTTATATCATTTGGACTTATGACTTCATGTTTATAATCAGAGTAGGTTCAACAAGTCCGACTGTTACGGCAAACGTGTAGTCATGGCAACGGAAGCGTGAGGTGCGATGCCACCTGCAGAGTGTGAGCAAAACTGCAACGTGAGTTACAGAAGCTACAGAACCTCGCCTGACGGCTTCGCCATTACCAAGCTGCAGAGTACAAGGGTCCACGCACCCTCCATTAGTGCACCCTTCATGTGGAGCTGAGAAGTTCCAAGAAGTTCAAAGGAGTGCGCCCAATGTGTTTTCTGAATCCCTTTCCAGCTGCCTGTCCAATGGGAGCTGTGACCCTCCACTCAGGCAGTAAAGCTTTTTACCCCATGGAAGCGAGAGTTTGGTATGTTTCGAAATGAAACCGTGCAAGCTTGTTTCTCCCCCCTTCTTCCTACAGTGACGGGAAAAGTCTGTCCTGGTCTTGGAGGCTCAAACCCGAAGTGACACCAATCTGGCTCTTTGACATCAACAAATAGTGTATCTGGAGTGTGTCACATTTAATGGGCGCAGAGTTCTCAACTCTGAGACAAGTACATCCCCAGCTGTACCTCTGGAGCCTTTGAACTCCCTGTTCCTTTCAAGAGTGGATGACACCAAGCGGAGATCAGACACGGGCAGCTATGCGTTGCTTAAATTACAATATTCCGCACCTGGAGAATAGGCAGTTTTATTTTGTGCTCTGAACAAAATAAAGCCATTTACATAAGATTGAATAATTCCAGCAAGATACTAATGAACTAGCTAGGAAAACAATATATTTTTTTCTTTTTATTATTGTATATTGTCTCTAATAACAGTACAAAGTACAAAGAGGTACCAAGGACAGCAGCAAAGCATTTTAAAAGCATTTAGCAATAAACCACAGATAAGCAAGTTCCTGCATCCTAGGACTATTTCAGCATCCTGTAAACTGACCAGACTGGTGTCCTGAAAAAGCCACAAAAGTCAGGATGTGTTTTAAACACAAATTTTCAATTAAAACAAAATCTCTGCATTCCGCAATTCACAGCCATATGAAAAAACGGCTTACAGCCTTGGGCACACATTATAGACCCTGCCCACCCAACCCCCAACCCCCCAACCCCCCAACCCCCATACACACACCCTGAGATGAATGGACTCACCACAACAAGAGATTATAACCACAGGCAGAAGTGTGAGGTTTGGTTGTGGCGGCCACAATTCATTACCTCACTAGGCACACATTTTACAAGTGGCTTATCGGCAAACAAGCGTGGAACTGAGGTTCAGGGGGGTATCGCCAGAGAGGAAATGAATCTGTCTTAGTGGCGTACGCATCTAACTGCCGCCCCAAAGTCACGGAGCTGACGCTTCTGAGCCAATGATAAGCAGTCCCATTGAAGGCTGATTATGACAACAATCACGATGGGTCGTGTTAAGCACTGCACAAGCTGTTCTGTCAGAACAACCCCCTTAGCAGACCCCTTTGTTCTCATTTCACCCACGGAGGGAAAGCCACACTTTCCTTTTAATATGAGTACTTTTCATTTAAATTTTTCCAGTGCCCAGGGTTCAACACCAACCCTTTCCCACTTTCCCAGGGCAAGTAAAACCAGGTGTTGGGCAAGAAATATGTTCAGCTATTTGCCTGATTAGGCAAGTGAAAATTCAGGGCAGAGCAATTCATTATTCCGTTTTGTTCAAATCTCTGTTTGACACCACTAAGCCAAGCCAAGTTTTTACAGAGGCTTAATTGTACTGGCCAGGTTAACTTGCCCAGCCACGTAAGTAGCATTTTTACTATATTCACAAATGAACATCACCAACATAAAATCTGTCTGTATTTGAGCTATACTGCCAGAAGCAGCAAGGCAAAACAAAACATACAAAAATCTGATTCAGTTCTGTCTGCTAATGCGCTGTGTTTACTGTTCTTCAGTGTCCTTCAAGAACAGGACTTCTGTAAAGCCATGGCGCACAACACAGTTCAATGCGTGTTCCACTGCTAATATTTGCTTACAGCTCTCTGTCCTGCGGTCAAATAGAAAAGAATTGTTCTTCTGGAACGGAGGGATTATACACTCGCGCAAACGTTCTTCAATCGGAACGCAAAGAGAGAGCTGACTCGTTGAAATCCAGAAGATGGAAATGGGAGTTTTCCGATGCCCCGGGCAGTAACTAGGAGAACTAATTCTTAAGCTGCAGGTCAAGAAAGGGGCCGAGGGTCATGAGACAACTGCCAAAAACCAGGTGAGATCCCTTCCATTCACACTGCAAAGGCAAGCCTGCAGGCGGTGTAGATCACATATGCTTCAAACCATTTTCGGTCCACATTTCAGCATGTGGCAGGCTAAATGTTAAAGATAAATGGGATGTCAACATTGTTGGTCTGGTTACAGCTGTCTGTTTGAGCTTAGAGGATGTTCTCACTCTTACAGGAAGTGCCTACGTCAATTTGTACACGCGTTTGTACATCTGCGGCATCTTGGCACAGTGTTTAGCACGGTTCCCTTGCAAGAAGAAGGTTCTGCATTTGAGTCCTCTCTGCCTCAAGTTTGCATATTCTCTCTGTGTTCAGGTGGGTTTTCTCAGGGTACTCCAACTTCCTGTGAAAGATTACCTGCACTCTCCTTATGAGTCACTGAGCATTCATAAGCAGGGTGCGGGTAATCCTTATCTCTTACAGTTTTATATATTTGTGTGCCCTGCACCTGGCTATAAATTTGTGCACACATTCTATCTTCTTTTCCAGTTCCCTCCCACAGTCCAAAGACACGTAGGCTCCAGGCTAGCAAAAACATTTGTCAATCTCAGTTTGAATATCCTTGTTAAAGGAGAAATAAAAAGAAATTCATAAAATAGCAGTAACGGCTAAACCATTAGCCATTTTCTAATTGGTGTCCTTATAAAAGGGTGATATCATGTTCAGATTCCTTAGAGAGTGAAAAACTTTTAACACTTTGTTCTTGTGAGATGGTGAAGCTTTTTTCTATAAGATATGTGCACGGCTCTGCAGTATACTGCGACAAATATAGCTGGCGTAGGAGTGAAAGTCAAGATCAACTACGGACAGCTACTGTATACTGTATAACATTCAGCATGTCCATTTTACCCTACACAGATCACAGCAAGATACTATTTTGCATATAACTAATATGCTGTATGTAATTAAAGGGATGTTGCAAATAAATCTCACAAATTGCATCACTGCTTCGACAAAGAAAATCCATTAATTCAAGTAAATTAAATTTAAATGACATTAATTGCAATTCAGATAAAATATATATTTTTAAATCATATTTGAAAATGCTATTTATTATTTTTTAAGCATCACACAATATTATTAAAAATACATCAAAGACCATACAGGCATTTGTAATGGTTTTCATGCATAGAAGCAAAGAATGTTCATATGTCATAGACAAAATGCACCACACATATAAACATGGCAGCCATACTCCAAGTTTAAAACTGAAGTGGGAGGCAAGAGACGCCTTTGCAATTTGCTTATGAAATTGCAAATTCAAGCAACCATAAAGGCAATGCAAGCCACTTTGGATGACTTGGTCTCCAGTATCCCAAAAAAAAAAAGCCATGGAGATTCAGGCAGATTCTACCAGGCATGTAAAAAAAAATGCCAGCACTCTTTGAATCCCCAACCCATTAAACATGGAACCTTGCAGCACAGCACTGTCTGCCCCTTGTCCCCTGTTGTCATCCATCATAGAGATCATCTCCAAATGAGCAGTTAAGCCCACACAGACTCCCCAATAACCTCTCCGTGGCAGCGGGCGCGCAAATTGTTTAACAGAGAGAGGGGAAGCGTGTTTACGCTGCCGTACAGCTGTGCCGAGCGTCTGACAGGGCTGTTTAGCCGGAACCAGTGACCCACAGGACTGGCTAAATGGCAGGTGAGAGAACAGACGGGAGAGAGCGCACTTCCACACTTCGCCGCCTCTTTGCCCGAGCAGCTGGATGTGGCCCCGCGGTTTCCCGTGACAACTGTCACTCACGAGCGTAGTCGGGGGGCCCCCGACGGCCCTGTCGACAGAGAGCCCACGCTCCGGGGGCGGCGGGAGACGGGTGCCGCCGACGTAAAAAAACCAGCCTGTCATCCAACACAAACACACAAACACCAGGAGGAATGCCGACGCCTTTTTCCCATCCCCCCCAAAAGAGGCCACCAGGCATCCATTTTAAATTTTCCTCATACTTTTTTTCCCCTCCTGTTCTCCTTCCAAACAGCGCGTTCCAAATAAGCCCGCTTCAAGTTATGATTCAAATTTTTCGCTAACTGCTCGAGCGTACACAAGACATCCGTTTATGGTTGTCGAGTGCAATTTCGTCCGCCGGCCAGTTTGGAAACAAATTAGCCAAAGGAGTCAAATGAAAAATGGAAGTGGAAAGGAAGGGCTCCTCTGAGGAAACAGACATTATCGCAGCTTTGCTCCCGATCAAAACTCTGGGGCACACAGCCAGGCTTGATGTCTGGCATCATCACACAAGATACATCCCCCCCCCCCCCATTCCCTTCCAGCTGATAGTAGAGTGCTTGACTCTCAGGTTCAAGAAAATTTCATTATTAAAACCTTTTTGTTTGTTTGCCAGATGGTGCGAGTCAATACAATATAACTTAGCGAAATGCTACCGTTTGTACAACATGCAGCGTTACATGCTGTTCCTCCCCGTAAGATCTGATTCTCAGTGCAATTCAAGCATGTATTTGCACAGTGAATTTGAATGTCTATCTGTTACAGGGCCTTGATATTTTACTACCGGTCTGCATGCACAACAACCTCTATAGCAGCTTCTGCATCAGTCGCCCTACAGGCATCGCAACCTGTTGCTAATATTTAAACCTTTCATTGTTTAAATAGACAGTCAATTCAAATAAAAGCAAATATAAGAAAAAGGCAACCTAAAATGACCTACAGTATAGCGATAAAGTCCAATAGGTAATTAAGAGCAGTTGCTTAATCTCAACAGAAACCTGAAGGCCCATCAACTTTGTCCAATTTCTCATTAGTCAGCTGGACAACCTGGACCAATTGTCTGACAACTACCTGACAGCCTTTTTCTAAGCAGGAAAGCTAAATACTGTTTTGATTGTTTTTCATATGGTATCATTTTGCATGAAGGACAATACAAGGTCCTTGTGTCGGTAGATTGAGCATCACTTTCGTTCCTCTTGTCATAGGGTATAGAGGTCATATGCAAATCTATAGCACATTTGGCTATTATCTCTTATGGGGAGGGAAGTTGTAATTGACCTGAGCTGACCTCTACTATTCCTCTACCCCTGCAAAGATACAGGGTACGCAGGAAATAATTCAGGTATATCCCAGATTTCCTCCAGCATTTCAAACTAATTCTTCCAAATGACATCTTTAAATGCCAGATGCTCAAATGTCAGATATATAAAATGTTAAGTTTCTTTATCTAATCAATTATTTATGTTGTAATGGGGCAAGAGACGATGATTAAACTTTCAAAGATGTCATAATTACCCGGCTACTGCTGTAAGACGCTGCTGCATCTCCCGAGGGATAGACAAACACCCTACGCTAGCCGTCTCACTTAGCCACACAAGCACATTCTCTGAAACACAAAAACCCTCCCAATGCCACGCACCATCCTCCCACAGGACAGAGAGAGAGGATCTCATTTACCGTGGGAGACGTGCGAACACGGTCCTCCCACAAGCACCCACACTCCTTTGCTACATACTGCATCTGCTGCATCCGTGCCATGTTATCTGTGCAAGAGCACGCTGGCCATTGCTGAAGTTTGATTGGCATACATTTCACAGAGGCCTTGAAGATGGTTCAAAGGAACAACTACAGAATGAGAAAAAGACATGAAAATTCTACACTCCTACACTCCTTGGAACCCGAAAAGCAAAATCAGTGCAGCGTTTCCAATATTTGAAGTCGCTTGGTATGCCTTCCAACTGGTTTACAGTTTGCATGCATGTTGTCCATCCCCTGACAAACAGCAACGCTTTTACATTATGCATTCTGTGTCTGTCCTATCACCTTCTGAGGCATCACAGAGGTACGGAACAAGCAGGAAAGGCATTTGGATTCACATTAGTTAGAAGCCATTCCCGTACTGCCAGAGGAATTGAAAAATCCTGTTTATGCATACACACACACACACACAGAATTCAATCCACATTCTACGGCTCCCTTTGTGACATTCAGACGAGCAGACAAAAACATGCCAATGAGGACAAACTTCTGCCTCCGAAAACATGATGGCAGGAACTAAAAGAATATCACTATTTTGTAAGTATGTATTTACCTAACTTAGCCTGCTGATAATTGCAGAGCCGAAACATCAGGAAAGAGATTAATGTGACATTTAAATTACACTAATGGTTTCATCTCATCCTCTGTCAGGCCGGAAATATCCGAGCAAAGACATTGTGGATGGTAATTAGACGGATAAAAAGTTCAAGTCATAATCTTCAGTCACATCACCGCTGATTTCACTCATACTGAGTTTGCTCATACTCCGATGTCCCATTTGAATAACAAAGTGGCTGCTTCAAATGCTAAAATGAAATAAACAAAGCGGAGAATAGCCATGAACTCTTGATTGTGTGAATTTATCCAAAATACAAGTTTGGCCTTGGTACCAAGGCTGTAACATATCCGTACCTAAAAAAAAATATATATATATTTATATATAGTGTTAGGACTAAAATGACAGGCCATATAATATGAATCACTTTACTCTACCATTTTCCAGATTTCTCTAAAACCAGGTCATGCCTCCAGGAATTGAACACAAATTATTCCCCCAACTTCCCCTACCCCTGCCCCCCAGCAAGACACTAGGTTGGTTGCCAGGTGTTAGCAAAGTCTGCCTAATTGACACTGTAGTCCAGAGTAGGAACTTTGGAATGGTAGGCGCACCCAATTAAGAGGGATCTACACAGAGAATAAAGAGGGTTGGCATGAATTCAAATACTTGCGGTGCTGTTTTCTACTCTAATTGTATTTTATTTATTTATTTTTTTTTTTTACTCACTGGCATGAGTCACAAGCAAACAAATAAAGTTTCATGGGAGGCCAAACATAATCATTCTAATCTCAGAAAAATACAAGACTGCAACAAATCACTGTCACTGTACACAAAACAGTTCCAATATACGTATGATAGACCTTATCTGCAATATTGAGACAAATGGCAGGCAGTGAGGTTATAACATGGAATGAAAAGCTAAAATGTCATCACATTCATCTTTATCTTAGAATGTGGACTACCATTCATAAGGACCACGTGGCGGAGGTAAGCTGACATTTTAGGAAATGACAGTACGTCCAGATGTTTATATGCCAAACCCTCTCCTCATCACGCCCCGAGTTTTGAGGACGATATAACCACACAGGCTACAGTCAAATTCACGAGACAGACAAGAATCGATACCTGTCTCAGTACCGCAGTGACATTATTTTCCCACAGGGATTTTAATGTATAACCTTTGTTGGATGTCACATTGCCCAGTTTAATGGGGAGAATTGTGCACCATTTTTCATCTACTCCTCTATTGAATTTTTTTTTTCTTTTCACAGATGAATCAGGGTATTTTCTGTGCTTCACAAGGCCTTCAGGAACCCATTTGACCTTCAGAAATTCACAAGCCAGTGGCCATCTTCAAGCACTGCACCATTTGCCATCTCGTTTTTTTGAACATGAGTGTCATGATTTTAATTAATCAAACTGAACTACAGAAATATACATATCCCTAACAGACTAGAGCATAACCAAGTGCTTCTTGTGCAGTTTGTTTTTTTTTTATTTTAAAAATGATGATTTTACTGTACCATTATTTCACTTGTCAACAAGCCCACATAACATAATTTTTTAAAAATCATCAGAAGATCTGTTTGTAAAGATCTTAAGCAAGCAACACTAGGGAAACATCTATCAAAAAATTAACACTATCTGAAAATCAGTCATCAGAAAAATGTATAGGCTGTGGCATGACATGGTTAATCCGTCCATCTTTCTCAAGTATTCCTACAGGACTAGAGAGGATGGCTGAGCAGAGAGACGACAAGAAAACACACTGCTGTAAGCTTTTTCTATGGGGTCCACAGCTATAGCAACAATGCAGGAGCACTGTCTGCGGCAGAAGAAATATTCAGCCACGAAACCGCGGCAACGGCACCTGCGGCCGCGTCTCTGATCCAGTCCGGAGGAACGAGGCTTTTCTCCGCTGCGTGCTGCTGCTCTCCAGTCACAACAGGATGCTTTGGCTCCTCCTCCAGTACACGCCCAGAGAGTCAGTATGTAAGGGAATGCATTGAGCGGGAGTGACTCCTTCCAGACTCTTCTTTCTCCCACTGGCACGATCCCGAAAGCACGCCTAGAAGCTTGGAGGACTCTCACTAAATATTCATTGACAGGCCATGAGGTAAAGACCTTCACAAATTAGCCATTAAACCTGACATTTAATGCATATTGATACAACCAATGTGCAGGAAAAAAACATCAATATCCACTTTGGTGGCAAATAAATATGTCCTTTGCATACTAATGAAAGAGTGATGCCTAATCTTCAGTGCCTTCTCTTGGGAAAGGAAAAAAAAACAATAGTTGCATGGTGAAGTCCATTTGCACATAAATTACACATTACTTCTTGGTATGTACAGGTACAGCACGAGAGAAATTAGGGCCTCCTGCAATTTCTACACCAATATTGGCCCAATGGGTGTCCTGGTTCGTTTCATTCTTGAAACAGAATCATTCACATTTCGGCTAACAATAAGGTCCTTATGCTTACTTTGGGTTGTTCTGCATGACTGCTCTGTTCCTGAAATAGGCAAATTTGATTGGCCGCTTTCTCGCCAGTAAGGTGTTTCTCTCACTTTCTCAATAAAAACTGTCATCAGGTATAATCAAAGCATGAATTCCCCACTCCCCGGATGGATATTTGAAATGAAACTGACCTAGAATGACATCTTTTATCCTTCTCTGCTGCCTCATTTAATGCCATCAGCATAAAATTCACTAGCAGGTGGGCGACACAACGGATAGCATGAGGATAGCAGTACAATAATGTAAGTACAGCATTAGCAACCGCACACTTAATTTAGATGAGGCTGTTACACTGATTGCCGAATGGAGGCTTGTGGCAGATGGCCTGGGGACAACTCTGGCCTCATTCAGCCTGGTAAAGACAACCTGCACTTCTTCCATGAGCTACATCTCCATTTCACAGGCTCCATAAACACATTGCTTCCAATGCAGCCCAAGATTGAAGCTCCGCCCTTACCAATCAGGACCTTTCATTTTAAAAGTTCAATGCTTGTTGATTGTACCATGACCATACTGAGCCTTCCCTCTGAGGGCAATGGGGAGAACAGCCAGCCCAGAAAAAAATCTATTAACATTAAAGATGTGGAGCAAGATCCCCACACCATCAGCATGCAGTCCTACTGCATGCACAGCTCACACCACAAAGGAAGTCAGTGCGATACAGCTGAAACCAATTGTGAGGAATCGTCTTCAGTAGTTAAGGGAGAGTGAGGTTTCATGGATAAATTCCAATGGATGGAGCAGCAACGAGCTGTAAAACAATGACTTAATCAAACTAATCTAAAAAAAAATTTCTTGAAAAAGCAAAGCGCAATGACTGGTTGAATTTAGTGGGTTACTGATACCATACAATAGATCCACCCTTTTTCATGACAGGCAGATTCTATCAACATTTGAACCATGTGACAGATATTTTGACAATTAATTGTGAGTGTGTTCTTGCTTTACACAGACATTGAATTAAAAAACTTACTAAACTATTTATTTCAAAAATTATCACTTGTATTTATTTTGGAGTCAATGTTGACCCCTCTAATAAGAATTATGAACACTATAATTCTTTGATCATTACTCTTCAGAAAGCAGCCAAAATCTCTGACACACCCACTGTCCTTCCCCGTCTTCAGCACCAAAGAACTTTCATCAAACTGCTTTTAATTGCAATGTGCTGAAAACTCCAATTAATTTACAGATAAGCATCCACCGCACGCTGGACAAATGATCTGATTCATTCTGAGCCACAACCAATCCACTGCTGTTCTTCCCCACTGAGAACTTCTCTGCTTGCTTTTGCAATACATCCTAATTAAATGTAAAATAAGCAAATATGCCCTTTGAATGCCACTTTGCTGTAAACTTGGGACATGCATCCTAATACGGATACAAAAAGTAGGAATTTCCTTTCATCGGGTTGCTATGCAACCATACCCTTGTTAAGACAGTTTGGTATATTCTTTTACTATTATGACTGGTTAACTCTTTCCTGGCTCATAAGAGGCTGGATGTTTCCAACATAAGTGCCATTTTTTCTTAAAAAAAGCTTTTTTAATGGGAAACCTCATTGTCAGGACAGAGAAAAGTAGAATTTTCAATCGAATTAAAATGTTTTAAATATTAGAATTTGGATTGTATTTTGAATCCCGGCTACAGCAGTGTTGCACACCTGTGCAAGGCACTCAACCTGAATTACAGTACTTCAGTGATCAACCAGTATAACCAGATAAAATGTGAAATTTAAGTGTCTCTCTAGACACAGTGGTGCACAAACAGATTAACACAAAAATATGTAACTTTATCTCGCTTAATGTAATGATTAACATATGCATTCCTTGCATATGTTAAAGGGGGATTCAGGAGGGTGTCGATGATCCAGTAAGAACACCGTTTCCAGTAGCCCCATGGGGCAATACCACTGCCCAGCATGGCAGGGCTCAAATTAGCACGGTTCTCCCCTCCTCATGGCCACTCAGTCCGATTCAGAGTGAAAAGTAGACCTGTGACTCGTACTAGTCCACACTCTCCAGAAGATACGAAGGATGAGCAACAATAGAAAGGGATGGGACTACAACAAGATGGTTGGACTTTCCAAAAAAAAGGGGGGCATTTCTCATTCCAAGATTTGCCCACGTTATACTGTGAGAGTGAAGAGGTAATTCATGTTAATCTGCTTCAGGAGCTCATGACACACTGTGCTCTCCCATTACTTGAAGGCAGTCTAATTTTCACATCTTGCACACGTTTATTTCATTCCCGGCTGAAGGCTGCACTGCATTAACTCGACATAACGCCGTGGTTTAACGTCAACAAGCAGGGAACGAGCCATCCTCCATTCTTCCAGATGTCAAGTGCCCGAAAACCACTCTACGCTGAAGACAGAAGATTATCATGGGTTTTTCTTGCTATTAATGCCAGGGCAGAAGTGAGGCTGTTATTAATCGCTGGCAGCGGTATTGATTCTGTCACGCACTGCCACTGCGTGCCACACATTCAAATGCCGTTCCAGAAGAACTCCCGTTCATTCCGTTCACTGGCCGGCGGACTATCTGCGCATCTCTTAACGGCATGGAAAACACCAGAGTGTTGCCATTCAACCAGCAAGACTTCACAGCTGAGATAAAGCTTCCAGGGATTCCCATTCACAAAAAAAAAGAATGTTGAAGCGGCTTCAGGTCGTGTCTTTCAGGGCATGTGCATGGGCTTTGCCAGTAATGTGTTAAATGGGACATGAAATGGCATTTACGGCTTAGCCTTTTACACAAATGGCTCCTTTAAGCTTCTTTGCTGGTTCTATGAAGGTTTCTGAAATGTTAGACACACGCATAAATTGCCTATTTCTCACACAATGTTTCAATGGCCACCTTAATCATAAGCTAATGGTGCCAGACACAGGCACAAAACTATGGGCTCCAGAGACAGCCGTAAGTTCATTAGTTTGCAGTGGCAAGTACCCTGAAAGGGAACTTGTTTCTTCATAAACTCCTTAATCAGTAATAGTCCCATACCATTGCTTCAATGTTCATTATCTCGCACTCAAAAGGAATTCCAGTGCGCTGGCTACCACCCCCACACAGCAAAACAACAGAAATTATTACTTGCGCTGGCTGACAGTTTCCAATTATTTTGATGAAATGAGAGAAGCAGTCAGACAAGACAGAAATTTGAAAGGGGGAATATCACATACCGGTCAGTGCTGATTCAGACATTTCCCTGAAGGACCAAGATTTGAATGTGCAACAAATTGAAAATCTGTGTTTACCAAATTTTCCCCATTTTTCTCTTTTTTTCTGCCTGTCAATGGCACATTAAAGCCTTCTATGTGTTGGACATTCAGACCTGTCAAAGCTTTAAACTATGAAATGTTTAAATATTCCATTAATTCTAACATGGCAATGTATTTCTGCCGGATATTTCAATGAATATATCCGTGTTGAAGTGGTACTACTGGTATATATAGCTGTTGGATCATAACAAATTTGTCACTGATGCTTGTATGTGCTTATTATGAAAGCACATTATTTATCTGTACAAACAACACATTAATCATCTGCAGCAACAACAAATATGCTGAAGAGTGCCCCACCGGCGCAGTGTGTCATAGATGAGGTCCATCAAAGTAAAATGTCTACCACTAAGGGGCCCAGATGGGTAAATAGGAAAATGAAACATAATTAGTCGTTCAGCCCCGAGTAAAACACTACTGTACTACTGTCAGAACCGAAAACTCAACTTGTGTGAATATCTTTCAATGGTTCTTTCCATTATTTCCTGGGAGACCAATGTTCTCACCAGATCACTCAGTTGAAACAAAAAGCATATCCACTCATATAAAGTGCACACTATTCATCACTTTCAAATCTGGCACCAGTTGTGTTACTGAATTAATCAGAGGAGGACAAAACATGTTCACACAAGTGGAAGAGTTCAAAGCACATAATCTGTTTTTTTTGTAATGCTTTTGGCTAAAAAGTTGTTGAAGTGGAACATAAAACAGATTTTTTTTTAACAGAACGCTAGAACTTCTCTGAAGATATATAAAGGACCAGCACACTGAATCACAGTTAAGGTTAATTCCAACATTTGTGAGAAATACATAGCAGCAAATCAATTTGACTCCCATTATGAATGAAATGACCCCCTTATGTCCCCGAACAGGCGCTTTGTGAACTGCACCAAGACGACAGCCTCCCAGTTCGAGTGCTTTGAAAACCCTGCTGAGATTATGGTATTTGCCTTGTTTATTTTCAATCAAACGCTGGGTGCAGTTCAATGACAGCCACAGACATACTGAAATCAACTGAAGTGTCTCCATGAGGCCCACTCTGAACATTGGAAACTTAGAATCGTAATGTAAAAACCTTTTTTATGCTGTCTTTTTCATTCCATGTTTTTTTTTAGTTTTTTTTTTAAGTTTCATCTTCCTAAAAATGTGTAGGAGCAATGAGGGTGTACACAAGTGTATGTGTGCGAGTGTGTGCGTGTGTGGGCGTGTATGTATTTTGTGTGTGTGTGTGTGTGTGTGTGTATGTATTGTGTGAGTGTGTGTGTGTGTGTGTGTGCACGTATTCTGTTTGTGTGTGTGTGTGTGCATGTGTGTATGTATTTTGTGTGTATGTGTGTGTGTGCGAGTGGATGCGTATTTTTTGCATGTGTCATTGTGTGAGGGAGTGCCTCCTTTAAACAAATGAAACATTACGGTTAAATGACAGGAATCTCAGAGACGACAGACTGTGGCAGTTTGTGAGTATGAAGGGTTGTGCAAAAGAGACCATTTAAGGTGCTTTTCCTGCTTTCACTGCACAGCAGGGGAAGATGTGCCCAACCCGAGGAACATCACAAAAACCAAAAATACCTTCCAATCAAGTTAAACTGTGACAGGCATCTTCTGCGGTACTTATTGTTCTGGCTATCTGTAGTAAGAGCAAACCTACAAGAGAAAAATGGTAACTTCAAAAGAATCACAAATGGCCCTCTAAAACAAAACAAAGAAATAAAGATCCATCTCAGTGCTCTAAGGTGGCATACACCATTGATGTAAAATGGCCACTCACTGCAATCTCTGATGCAGCACCGAAGCCATTGTTAAAATGCTACCCAGTTTAAATTGTCTCAACCCCACATGCTCTATTAGCAGGATGAGCTGCACTTTGTGATATTGGTTTTCTTGCAATCGGACTGGCTCCAACATTTTTTAGCCAACATTATGTTATAGATCAGTGGTTAAGTTGAATTGAATTGCCACAGCCATTTGGAGCACCGCCTACATAGTCATGAATAATTAATGAACTCTTGGTTTATTAGTAAAGCTAATCCCTGGAAACTGAGTTTACCTCACATCAGTCTCAAAATGGTCAGGCTCATAGTACCATAATATTTTGAGCCAGGCAAGTGAAGCTACAGTCTTAGTAAAATGATTGTTCTGGTATTGGTACTTAAAAAATACACCATTCATCTAAGGTACTTTTCAATTTAGCTAGCTACAATACTTCCATGTAACATAATTACATAATTAACCACACAAGGGAAAAGTTCAGCCAATGCTACAGCTTTCTGACCCAGGAGTTAAAGGTTATAAATTTATAGCTGGCTCCTTCCTTTTTGGTCCTTATGTTTGATAAATGCATGGATGCTGCAAAAGTCCCATCTGTAGGTGATGTTGTGCACACAGAATATCTTTATGTAGGGGTCTGCTGGGTGGCTCATCCTGTTAAGGTACTGTTCTAGCATGTGGTTTAATACTGAATCTTCACGTGCCAGTGGTGTCAAGTGGCGTCAGCACCTCCCAGGGAATGGG
This sequence comes from Anguilla anguilla, assembly GCF_013347855.1. Lineage (NCBI taxonomy): Eukaryota > Metazoa > Chordata > Actinopteri > Anguilliformes > Anguillidae > Anguilla > Anguilla anguilla. The sequence continues at coordinate 11,528,660 of NC_049202.1, read as the reverse complement.
ATGACAGAGCCTTGTTGCGCAAAAACAATCCCCGCTGGTCGATCGGACACATGTGGTTGAACAGTCAGGAAGAGCCGCCTTCCTCTGACTCACGTCTCTGCAAGTCCAGCTGGTGAACTGTGGTGTGCTAAGAAGCGGTGGCTGACGTCACACGCTGCAGAGTCCTAAATTGATAGCAGAGGGCGCAACATGACTGCTAATGAATACGACTGGACATTCCAAAAAATTATAGTGCAAAGATGGAGAAGCATTAAAAAAAGAATACAATTGCGTAGTTCCTACATAATTAATGTTACAAGAGCATAAAATGCAGCAACATAAGTATTTTAGAGAGCAGAGTTAGGGGAGAAGTATGTAGGAAGCTAGAGAGTCTGTATGGAGCCGTGAACAGGAATCATTAAACTGCAGATAACTATCTGCCAAATGACTGCAAAGGGGATAATAATTTTTTTTATATAGTTTTGTGACCAGCAAGGCCCTTTCATATTTGTCATGCATTAGCTTTTGTACCAGAGCCCACATCATATAAATAACAGCAATTTCACCAGCTCAATTCACACTACAAAACTACCTGGCCACAGGCAGCCATAAACCACCTCCAAAGTAGAATGACAGACAGTACCAAAGGGACTTTCACCTCGCAATATAATAGATATTGCTAGTGTCCATAATTATGATTCTGATTAGCATGGAACTAGTAAATTGTAGCTCCACTCTGCTCTAGCAAACTGAAGGGGAAGTATTCAAGAGGTTCTTTGTGAGGCACGTCACACCCCATTGGCCCAGGTGTGTGCCTAAATCATGCTCTCGTCTCAATGGCTTATCAATGTATATGTCTACCACACACCTGGCGCTGGTGAGCGATCAATGAATAGAGTGAAGGGGAAAAGTCATCACCCTTTTAGAATGGTAGGACTGATCTCCGGGGGCATGTTAGTTCAGGCAGACACAGAGTCAAAAGGGGGGGGGGGGGGGCAGGATCTGATAGGGCCAGGGTCTACCCCCACAAAGATATGATGCGAGTTCCAGGCCATGCTGTTTAACCTAATGGAAAAGAGGAGCTGATATCGATCATCCCTGCAGCCGAAAGGCAATCGCTTCCTATGAGCGCAGAGTGAGGAGGCAGCTTAGTCACTAACTCTATTTACAGAGCTGTGTGTGAACCCGCTGCTCCAATACAGTATGTGTCTGCACCGTTCGATTCAGCGTCGCACTGGGGAAGGCAAAACATGTCATGATACGGTTTAACGTGTAAACACTCAAGTGATATTCTAAAAACACTAGTGAAGTTTCAGATCCACAATAACAGTGTTAAGTTTACAGATTGATGGCTTTACATTTTTCAGAATATATCAGAAAAATAATAATTTGTAATATGGTTAAGTGTGCAAACACCAGTAATATTCTGCCTTGTATCTAGATCACTTGGTCAATCCAACATCGCCATGCACATTTAGCCGTTTTGCATAAATATGTCTTAGATGTTAAAACCATTTAATATTTAATCAAAAATTAATCTCGTCTTCAGATTAGGAATGAACATCAATGTGTTTATTAGTTCTTATGAGAACCATTAGACCAAAAAGTGACAAAAAGTGTTAAAATGTATCATAGATCCATATTCCTTTTTTATTGCTTTTGATTCATTCACTGATTCAATTAAAAAAATTCCCTGCTGTAAGAAGTCTGAACTACTACCTGCTCAGACTAATCTGTTCCTCCAGGGACGTGGTTAACAATCAACAGTATCCAATTTTTTCTTTCTCCCCACTAAACATATAATTTATATACTCAGCTCAAACAGGAGTAAAATTATTACTGTGACTATATTCGAAATCAGCCAGTATTACTCATATACATTCTAACAATAATACATTATTGCAGGCTATTCAGAACTGTTATACATCTGCTAATATTACTGCGCATATTAGTATCAGATAAAATTAGACGCAATACGCTTACATCATTCAGCTTATCATCAGAACAAACACAGCAGGCCCTGGTGAATGAGCACAAAATTAACTGTGAGATAAATATGGGCGGTGCTGATTTATAAGGGTAACTCAGGCCAGCCGAAGACTTAGCAAAGGATAGAGTTGTCCATGGCTATGCTAAGAAGGGAACTCCTTGTCACTTGACTTATGATAAAAAAAGACAGACCAGCTGCACTTCCAAAACAAAATGGGTTTAGGTGTTAGCAATGTACAGTAAGAGCCAAAACCCAGCTAATTCGTGCTATTCAAAGAAACGGGCGAGTAAATGAACAAATTACCTTCAACACTGTGTCAGAATGTCCTTTGTGTGTCTGTGCTACTTAATGCCACATTGGTCACCAACTTTCAGTTTCACATTTTGTATTTTACCACACATTTTGCCCAATTATTAATAAAATGTTTAGTATTTCTTTGGTAAATGCCATTGCCTTTAATCTTACCAAGGATTTATTAGTGTATCAGTACATCATCTGCATGTTGCAGCCAAACATTAAAGTCATGTTTTCAGATGTCACTTTATTCGAAAATGATAAGCCCACATGTTCCACAGCTCAATACAATTTGCTCACTTAAAGAAACACATGAAAACTTCTGAAATATCACCATATTCATATTCCATGCTGATGCAACGCCACCGGCCTACTCATCACCAAGCCTGAGTTGTGTGATATATGAGTTATACTCAATTTACAATGCACATACAAAATCTTATACGCAAATCGTATATTCGATGCAGAAACAAAGGATGTTGTGTACAGACAGACTCTGTAACACAACAAGTGCATCTGCATTAAATCAAACAAGCTAATTTTTTCAGAATGCAATAAAATCATGTCTCAAACGCATCCTCTGGCAGTGGCAAATCACAGCATGACCATGCATCTCTTTTTCTTGTTATATTCAGGAGTTATAAAAATGTCTCATTGAAATTCCACAGACAGTTTTAGGTTGTTGCAGGATTGGAGAGTGTAACATTTAAAAAATCGACTTGACATCCTGTCTTACTGTAAATTCACTCATATTCTAGGTTGTGCTACTGCCGCAATATTCAAATGGGAATTAAAAGCAACGGATAAATAAATTAGAAATACCGCCTCGCGGTTGTATGCCTCCACCAACCAGTAGCTAGTTTGGATATAAAATGTCATCACTTCATCGTTTTATCCTATTAGACATTTGTGTGAAACTTTGTCATAATTAGCATATGAATTCTTGAGTTATGGACAAAAACGTGTTTTGTGATGTCACAGTGACCTTGACCTTTGACCTTTGACCACCAAAATCTAATCAGTTCATCCTTGAGTCGAAGTGGACGTTTGTGCCAAATTTGAAGAAATTCCCTCAAGGCGTTCCTGAGATATCGCGTTCACGATAATCGGGACGGACGGACGGACGGACGGACGGAAGGACGGACGGACGGACAACCCGAAAACGGCTGTGCCGTTGCGGAGGCATAAAAATGATCAGATTGTAAGCAAGGTGTGTCAGATATGAACTGTCTGAGTAGCTAAGTTATTAAAGTATGACTTGAAAGCGCATTGTCAAATTAATAAATATGGTCAAGATTTTTCAGATAGGTAACACTGATAGACTGTACCTACTGCTTGACTGAGAAAATACCCTGATGATACTGTCTGTACATAAAGAAACAGCTGAATGAAGCTCAGAAGCTCACTCTGCTTCTTGCTCAATATTGTATGGAATGTGAACGTTTAGATAGAATAAATAAGCGTGACAACCACACTGGTTCCCAAAAAAGGAAGACCAGCTAGCACCTACAGTCCAGCTGCAGGGCCTATTTCCAAGTGAGAAAATTAATTTGAATAATTCAGAATTAACTGTGCATTTCAGCTTGGTTTTAACCTTTGGCCCATGTTAGTGTTTGTAATGTCTCAACGCTGGCATGGCTTGTGGACTTTAATCAAAGGTTAGGACTTTGAAGGCCAGCAAAATGCATTTTGATTAAAGTCCACAAGCCATGCCAACTTGAGCTTAGCGCTGTAAGTGCAGTTTACTTTCATTCCAATTTTCCTCAAGTTCAGAACACCATGTTTGTGTTTGCGCTCATCTTCATCAACTTCCTCTGTTGATTCAGGAGAGTGCAGACTAGCAAATGTCGCCCTCTGAAATGTGATGTTGAGCTATGCTAGAGGGGTTCATTGATATGTCAGGAGACATCTGGCAGACTGACATCCAAAACACTACAAATAGCACAAAAATCAACAGTCAGCACTGTCCAGAGTCAATATGAGACCATGGCATGCAACAGTGCCTTAACTGGGTGAGCCAACCAGCAGCCCTTGAGCACTTGTTTTGATGAATTGTTGTAGGCTTAACAATATAAAATCTTAACTGGGAGGGGAAAAAAGCTCATCTTTAGGTCATTCTGGTACATAGGTTTGGAGTTATGACAGCAGTTATGACATTTAGAAAATAAAGGTAAGGGATATTGGCAAGTCTGGAACAGCCCTCCTAGAAGTATTGACAGGCAGTCCTCAGAAAATTAAGATAAGAAAAATGGACATTTAAAAATAACAGCACTTGCATCCAGTATGTTATTTGACCAAAGAACAAGTGACCTGCATAGACTATTACCCCAAGCGTATTCTAGAACATTACCCCAGGCTCACTCTAGAATATTACCTCCAGCCAATTTTAGAATATCACTCCCAGCCCATTCTAGAATATTACCCAATGATTACACAAATTAAAAAAACATTTACTGTGACATACCTTCCATAACATACACCAATGATCCCACATCACCCTCTTTGATGATGCAGCTGTCCTTTCCATATTCTACTGGATACATGCAGTCTACTATTTCCTGGATCTGAGAAATCTCAAGGTTCTTCATGAAGTCATTGTCCAGAATAGCTTCCTTGATTAACTCCTTGGACCTGTAAGCAAAAATGGAATATGGTGAATTAAGGACGTTTCATCATAAAATTATTATTTTATTATTCTGCACTAATTCTTATCATATACAACAGTCTATTAAGCCAAGTTCCTATTCAAATAACATTCAATTGCTCGATTCGAGGGCATTACTCGACTTGTGTAAGACAAGCCTCAGAAAAGTTTAACTTTATTTTACAAACAAGATAAAATCGGCATTATCGAGGGGACCATACTGCATGGAAGCATACACACAGGAAATAAGATTAAACTCAGTTTCTCAACGCTGTTTTTGCAGCTTGCTCCCTTATTTTCATGAAGTTTTTTTACTTTGTCCCTGCACAGTCACCGAGGGACACCGAGGGTTTCCAAAAATGAAGATAAAGTTTTTTATTTTCTCACGAAAAAAACTTAGACTTTCCATGCAGCAGCCTTCTTCTTAAAACAGATTTGTAAGTAATCGGGTAACTGGCCACCAAAACCCTTATTTGGACATGCTGGTCAGACCTCAGCTTTTGGCTGCTGATGAGTCATGTTTTATTGAGGAAGGGAGTCCATGAGAGAGCGGCCATTTAAACACAGAATCAGCAGTTCGCTTGGTCTGGAAGGCCTCATTGTTACACTATGTGAACTTGCATGGCATAACCCTGGCAGTTCTCAGAAAACAGCAAAATGATGCCCCCATTGATCACTGTAATGAAACGAATGTACAGACCATACAAAAAAATCGCTTTGAAAAATGTTATGATGCCGATACTTTAAAAAAAAAAGTAAATGGTGTTTTTCCGACATAATGGCTTTGATGGTACATCTGCAGCACTGAAAACGACGGAGCCACAGGGACTACAGCAGACCTGAGAGGATTAGGGAACAGACAGATTGCAGCGTGATGCAAAGCATTAAGTCTGTCCCACCAGCCATACTGAAAAGCCGCCTCTGTGCGCGTTAATGTCCTGCCTGTGAAGGGAAGCACACTCATCTGTCGTTGGACTAACAGAACAAGCGACACTCTAATGCACTTTCAAAAGTATTTTAATGCATGGTTAGCTTTTATAATTGAAATTTCTTGTAGATGTGCTAAAGATGAGACTGTCAAACCGGGCTATTGGCAAATATGCTGTCTTTTTACATTCACTTTATGTGCCAAAATTATTTTTCTTCCTTCAGCCCTCTCCCACAAATCCAATAAAACAGCCCTCAACCTGTTCTGAGCATGTGGCTGAAGCAGACAATTGCTTCCGCTTTCAAATGACACAGATTGTATGCACAGCTCAACATTTGGTCGATCATACTGCCTACAAGGGACTGTCTGTTCTCCAGCGCATTTGAATTAATTTGAGGTCCTGCAATTCTTTTCCTTCCATCCCAGTTGGCCCAGTTTACACATATCCAGACAAATTACGACGGGGGGGGGGGGGGGGGGGGGGGGGTCTGTCATAGTTCAGGAAAAAAAAGCCAATTCTACCAGCTTCTGGTTCCACAGCTGGTTTATCTGCCAACACATAAATAAGTAAGCCAGGCAGGGGCCTTCTGTATGAGAAGCATGATAGTGTTATCTACTTGAGTCAAGTAGGAAATGTAGCGGAGGTCCTCCTCAGGGTGTTCTGCGAGATTCACTTTAATAGGATGTGTTTACTCTTCAGATCGCATGCTTCAGATGTGTCTTCAGATTTTTACGCCTGCTTGATTAACAAGTTCCATAGCTGTGGTGAATTCTTCCACCATGCCTTCCGAACCAAAACACTCACAGCAGTGCTAAACATTATTATTGTACTTGCGGATTCTTTTCAGGAATTCATTAATGTTCCAACACTTAATAAGTCACTTAGTAAGGAACAACAGCCATAACAAAAAGGATCCGCTTCAGCGAACAGTAAACAAATTTGGTGGGGGGTGCGGGGTTTGACGATGAGTCCTGATGTCAAACTCACAGCAAGTCACAAATTTCACTTGCAGCCCATTCCTACATAAGAGACACAGTTTACATCAGCTAAGAGGGGGGTGTCAGAGATAAAGACAGCAGCAGAACTACAACACCAACAAAGACAGCCAACTACAACAACAGTCATAACCTTTAATTCAGGTCACCAGAAGAGTGAATACAGAGTCGCACCAACACAGTTAGTGTTTGAACTTCACACATGGACTAAAGAACAGATATACCTGTTAGCTTTAGTTACTAGCAACCAGCACCAGCTTCCTCTGAAATCATCATAGCAGCATAGCAGCATTAACTGAAAGACATACTGTACCTGTGCATGGACTCATTTCTAACTCTGTGGTGGCTTTAATATAGAAAATACACAACACTAGAAATAAATACTCATACAATCTTAATTTTTTTCCTTGTCGGACTAACAATACTTTTCAATATTTTCAATAAATGTGCTGGTTGTGTACAGGGACACATTATTATACTTGTGATAGGAGCTCTGGAATGAATCAGCAGAAAGACTTGCAGGTGAATTAGCACATTAAGCATAATAGCATTTCTCACATCATTACTGATTAACACCTGAATACTGCACTGGAGAGAAAAGCCATCAAACTGTTATTGATATTCAGAAATGACAAATCACGCAAAAAAGGGAGATAAAATTGTATTACGAAAAGAAGAAAGAAATCAGAATTATTACCAGACCTACCGCTACTCTTGCAACATTGTGCAACTCAGACCTAATTTGGAATATAATTAACATCTGATGCACTTGATTATGTTGCTGTGTCAACAATTGCTGAGGCCAGTGTGTGAAACAGTGAAGTGAAGGCATTTGGATCAAAGGTTGTTTTTTGGGGGTCCTGAATGTGGTGCACAATTGCTCTGCCAAACATCAATTACTTACAATTAACAGAAAAGCAATTAGAAGGCAGTTTGCTATGCCACAATAAGCTGAGATGCTCCTTCCCCGCTCCTGTTGGAATTGTGTTTACATCACCATGGAAACAGAAGCAATCTGCCGTCCAGCGAGATGGGCCAGAGATTGGCAGCGTTGAGCACCGTCCTCATGGACTCAAAAAAGGATCTCCAAATCAGGTTAATCACATGTAATGAAGTTACGGGTGAGACTGGAGCACACCCAACAATCTTTTATGCAAAATCCAGATCTGGGAGGTGAAAAATTGATTCTGGTAATAATAGCTGCCTGAAATCAGTAGCTAAGGGTGAAATTATGCATGTGGCCTCTTGTTGAACACAACAGCATACAAGAAAATTATGCATGTATAAACCTGTTAAACACGGAAAAGCACAGATGCTCTGTTTTCATGTTCATAAACTCAAAATGATCCAAACAAGGATAGCAGACAGCATATACAAAAAAATTTACCAAATACTCCATAGAGTATGACACTTTAGGAGCAGATTTATTGCAAGTATGAAGATGTATTTTTCAGTCAGAAAATATAGATATAGGTAAAAATCCTTCGAGGAACCAAAGCAAAGCTTTGAGAAAAAGCTTAATAGAACAGGTCAAAGGGACAGCTTTCAATGGTCTGAACTACAGGTGGCGGCCAGCTTTGAAGACTGCCACCTCAATGGCCTGTCATCTTCCCACTTTGAAGGAGCAACTGCAGAAAGAGAGACACAATTTCCACTCCACGTCGAGCCACTCAATATTAATCAGAGGGCTTCGTATCAAAAGCAGGGAAGCAGCGAGCACCCTGGCAACATTTTCTGAGGAATGCTGATGTGGTGCTTGCCCAGATGGGGAGCGATTTAGCCGGAACACAGCATGCACATCGGATAGATTTACATGTTCTAAAAGAAGTGAGTAGCTGGTGACAGACGTCCGCGAACAACCAGTGACGTGCGCTCTCTTCCCCTGAAAGCCTCCGCCTTTCCTAAAGTGTATCTTTTTTTCTTTTCTTCCGCAAAAGAGGATTTGTGACTGTCAGCCCTGAGAGATAAACACAGACAGATTCCCTTAAAAGGAGAAATATGCTCCTTTAGGAGGAAGTAACAATGGACACATTCCACAAGACTTCCCATAAGCCATGGAAAGTGAAAGAACAATATTGGCCTGTGGCATGTCTTCGGACAAGAGGCAATGCAATCAAGTTTTCATTAGGTCTGACTGCAGCATACCAGTAAAAACAAACTTGAATGTTATAAACAGAGACTGGAATGTCTACAATGGCCTCTTGGAGACTAAGCTTTTTTTAATCCACTTTCGCTTCATCACTAGAGAACAGGGCATGAATTCAGTGTACCTAAAAAGATGATTTACAGCACAAAATAAAAGCAGAAATTGTGTCTCAGACATCATTCAAAATCGATAACTCCAAGGTAAGCTATTTCCTTGAGCAGAATGACTTCAGTTGTGAAGAAGGCAATTACTGACAAATACCATTCATGCCAGTCCTTCGCATTCCAAATTTTCAATGCTGGAAAGCTGACACTGCCATACTCAAACACTGCCACTTTTCCATAAGATAAATGCGAATATTTTAAGTGTGTGAATATGCCTGCAGCCTCCTCAGACTCTCAGACTTCAAGGTGTTTACAGTATGTAGCCTGAGAGAAAATGGTATTTATGAATACCACATAACATGGCCAGATGTAATTAAAGAGTAGACAGCAGCTAAACTCGTTAAAAGGACACCTGAATAGTTGATTTGTATTGCTCAGGCACTGAGCCTATACCTGTAGTCATAAGACATAAGGTTCATTACTTAACAAGATTACATAAATGAACAAGTTTTGCAAATAAATCGATTTTACAATTTGTTATAAAAAGTGCAGTAAAAAAAGGAGATGAAACTACGAAGATTTCAACACCATAAATGTGACTGTTTTCCACCTAAACAGTTTTAAAGGTAGAACAGAGTACTGAAATCAGTCCTCATTATCCACATAAGATACATGGGAATCTTGGAAACATTTAAAGAGTGAGATAGCACTGCTAAGAATATCTAGTGCAAAAAATAAGGTCATCTAAAATAAAATACAAGACAGCAAATTAAGTTATAACAAAACTGGGCAATAACACCCACTATCAGCACTGAGGTTTGATGGTTATAGAAAATGCCTAAATGTTTATTTCATGGCCAGTGCTTGTCAATTCAAGCACAGCCCAACTGGCACAATCCTGCTTCTATGATGTAGACCAGCTGAGAAAACACAAGCGAATACCATTGAATGTTTTTTTAAATCTCCATTCCCTTGGAGTTGTGCCACTTCTAAACGTAAGTACGATGACAAAGTAACTAAAATTGAGATTTACCACATGAATCTGAAGTTCATGCTGGACATAAAACTTCCCTGCTTCCACCATTTAGTGCTGTTTATGGTCGAGGGTTTATTCACTATATAAACCACAGGCTTCTTTACAGAGTTCATTCTGTTGTCTGAGCAGGCATCTGCCTGATATGGGAACCAAGGGACACAAAACTCAGAGAGTCACAGTTTATTTGCATCTCCCACACAAAAAAGGACATCTTGGCAGCTGATTATAAAGACTTTAGATTGTATCTCTGGCTCTTAGAAACAACCCCAAATTGCTTCTCTGCCTCAAATAGCAAACCTTTATATCACTAACTGTGGACTTCTCATTTGTCAGTGCTCTGTTTGCAAGCTCCTGAAAGCATATTCTTATCTGTGAATATATGACTGAATTTGGGAGGTTGTCATGCTGCAGTACAGTACAACTACATTTAAATATAGATCATGCAAATATTTTTGAAACTACCTCTGACTGTGGAAAACGCTAATCTGAAATATCACCTACCACACACCATGGGTTAATATGGCTCTACTGCTACACTGCTGTTCTTGTATTGTACATCAATAGTTTGTTCATAATTACTGTGAAAAGTGAATTATGATCGCAGTTCCTTATTTTATTGGTTTTCCATATCTGACCGGTCAAAGGTGGAAGGGGGAAAATATGCCCACGTTCGCTTGCTTTCTTGTTTATCATCTTTGAGGAGTGTATACCTGAAAGCAATATGCCGTCTTTGATTCACACTCAGAACTAACTGAATTACAGACAGCAGCCAAGCGAAAGCAACAAGTGAAAACCTCACTCTCAACCCTTAACAAGCACGAGAGTCATACAATGCGAGCGTGTTGATTCACCTAGAAATATAATAAATGCGCAGGGACCTCAGGTCCAGTGTGAAACGCGTGATATGACTCACATTATCAGAATATAAACACACACAGTCGATTAAATAAATATTTATAATGGACCTCAATATTATTTAGACTCCTGAGCTCCTGCGTTTAAATTGTACCAACCCCACCACCAAAAAAATAATAATAATTAAATAAAGATCAATATCACCATGGTACTACGTGTAACTATATCACCAGTGTACAACGTGTAAATAGCTGTGTAAAAAATATAAACTCCAATTTGTCTGACGTCTAACATCTTTTCGAACGTTCTTTTTTCATTGGCTGATCAAGAACGCTACAGGTAGTTTTTTCGGTAACAGTAACACTCAAAGTAATGTGATATTGACGGAGGGTGTTTTAATATCTGTCAGGGGTATTCATCCGACTTCTCTTCCATCTTATTAACATAGGGAATTATTAGTAATTAAAATCCCAATAAGAAATGAAACGGAGCATAACTGTTACGGGGGATAAGAAAATTAAAAGTTAGAATGCCGATAATGTTCCATGGGTTTATGAATAAGCCAATATGAAATGCGTAATATAACTGTATTCTGTGATGTGTTTAGAACGTCTGCGGCTATTAAACTACATTAAACGAAAAGAAAAACAGATCAAGAAATAGTTAAAATATTTTCCAAAACCTACTGTGGGCTCTTGGGGTAGAAGGGGAGAGTAACGTGGCTGAGATCCTGAATGTCAAAGGCTGTAGGCTCCGCTGAAATAGCCTGCCTCTTGGTTCTCTGCTGTTCTTGCAAGACGCTCTGTTTGTGGACCTGTTGGGTTGCCGGTCTAATAACAGAACGGTATTTATCCAGCTCATTCTGTAGCTTCTGAATCAACTCGTCCTTCTGATCTAGTTCCAACTCCAGCTCATCGATAAGTGCGTCCCGCTGTCTCAGTTCCTCAATCTTCTCTTGTAAGGCGTACTGGAGATCGCGCAGTGTGCCCATAGCTCTCAAAGGACAAGACTGCTCAAGTGGTGGAAACTTCACCAAGTATGTCCCCCCGTTCAGTTTCTTCTTTCCCTTCGTGTGAAATAAAATTAAAACGTTCTCAAGCTTGTCAGCGTAGGCAAAAAAATGCCTTCCTTTAGTATAATTTAAGGCTGCCGGGTGCCCAGATGAGTTAGCCTACCGAAACACACGTATGGAGAGTATCGTAATGAAAGAGAGTGGAGCTCTGGAGCATTGCAGCGTGAAAATTTGAAGTTTCAAACAGCAGAAATGTTCTTCCTCGAATACGTCAGCCACTCGTTTCCAAAGAGTGGGCTAGGCGCCTGCAGAATACCGAAGCATAATGCAATCGCTGAGAGAGTAACAAGTCTGTGGCTCAGCTCAATGCTGTAGCCAGCCAACAGGCTAAAACGTGCACGCGCACCTTACTGGGAATAGGTGGTAAACGCCGTCGCACCGAGGGGCACAGGTAGTTGAAATCAGAGACGAAACTGCATATGAATAGCCTTATAGAACACACTTTGTGCTGTAGGGAGATCATTACTTAATTTGCAAGGTACACGATTTGTACGTTTTTACGCACGTTCCAGTCTATTCATTGACATGAGCATTCCTTTGAGATGTACTAGAGTTTATTTCACAGCTAGTTAACGTAAGTGCACTGAATTAGAAACATTCGGAGCATGCTACTCAACAAGTAACCGATTGCAGACAGCCTACGTTGTGTTCCTACTATTACGCAGCTCAAAATGTGCACCGAAAATACCTGTTGCTCGAACAGCACATCTTGTAACTTAGTAGAATAGAGGTATATGTAGCTCAAGATGATGTTGGTCAAAATGTATCTGTATAATAAACACTAATTCATTAAGATTAATGTTAAATCACAACATTGTTTACGAAACACGGGGAATCCTGTGACAATGTGCATAGTAAAATGCAGGTTTGGTACAGATACAGGCACCTGGGCCAGTATTTCGGTTTTCTATGCCATCTATAAGCCTTCTGTGCACCAGACACATGGAGCCAGGGGATCTCCTCCTTCACGGACAGATAACACATTTAACTGCAGTAGATAGATTCAACTAACATTCCATAGCAACTGTACATTTCCTGGCAACAGCAACCATTTATTTATTGATTGATTGATTGATTGATTGATTGATTGATTGATTGATTGATTGATTGATTGATTGATTGATTGGCCAAATGATGGATTCATTCAGGCTGATCAGAGATTTAGCTACTTATTTTTGACAACAAAAATATTACTTTCTGTATTCCATATAAGGATGTGTGTTTGTTAATTGGAGTTCACAAGTAATCTAAATAGCAGCCAATTTAATCACCCAGAATTGCAACCAATGCCATTCAATAAATCACTGTGTGTGCTTGGATGCATATGCATGTAAAAGCATACATGTGTTAAAACATCCAGGGCTGCATGTATATATATATATACACTATCTTTGGTGTGGAATAGTATCCTAGCTTTTTTTCTATACATTTATTGTATCTCTATGCTGTGATTTAGATTGCACTACTATTCTTATATCTTATGTCTTATGTCTTATGTCTTATTCGCTCATAAACATCATATCCTTGCCAGACAAAGAAATCCCCTCAAACTCTTTCCAAATCAAGTTCCATTGCTAAATGTCAAAATTTATGTTCTATTCTCCTTTGAAAATGTTGCATGCATGGGGACACTTAATTGTTGTTTAATTGCTAAACTAAAGAATTCTCACAATATACCCAGTCTGCATGATAAACTTAATACGCAAACAGTATGCTGAGTAAAATAATATACATATTTTAATATGGTTGTGATGCCGTAGCAGCACTGTGAACTTAAGCATGTCTCTTCATTTTACACATTAATAAATCATACAGAAATAGCTCCTTCCCACTCATCACCTGCAGGTCAAACCTGTGGTCTTTATTCCCCACTCCCTCGCCTCCAATCACACAATCTCTTCCGCAGTCAATCCTCAGTTCCATACGGTTAATTCAAGCTATAACCCAGCATACTCCCTCCTATTGTCTAAGGGTTTTAAATATAGATTCCAATAGTAATGAATCGTCCCAAATGCCAAAATCTTGTAGATTTTTTAGGTGCTGAATCCATGCCCAGTTGTAAGAAATGTATAACATTCCTAATGGCTGCCATAAGTGCAATGTTACATGTAAATGAATTACTGTGCAGCTTATCTTGAACAAAATTCACCACAAGACGGCAACACAATAAAGTCTTTCTTATATATTTTCGTGTAAAAATATAAATTTCACCAACAATTGATGCTTTGCTTTTTATGAAAACCGAAAAAATCCAAAATGGCTTCCTTTACTGGCAGGTTACTAGGGAATCATACGAAAGCTGCACTGATATCAAAGCACTTCAAATACACAGAATTTCAAAATCTTATATCTTCACTCTCTAATCTCAAATTCTGTTGAACAAAAATTTTAACTATTCATTAATATGTCCAAAATTATTAAATTCTTCCACTAACATGTTTTACTCTGAGATACAGTGTTATCACCATGAAGCATTTTATGAGAAAAAAAACGGATCTATGTCAGGGGACCCCTGATCTACTTCAGGGGGCAGTCAGTTATTGACCTGATTCATTAAGTCTCACTTAATAGTAAGTTTGAAACAGGTTGAATAACAGGTGAGAAGTGTATTATTTGGAAGGAAGTTGAAGGAAGAATGCATATAGCTTAGACACCCAGAATGAAGACGTGATTCGAGACTGGCTGAGTGGTTATTGATGTGTGGTTCTGAGACCTCCCAGAGGGAACTGTTACCACCAGAACATATTTCCTCCTCTACTCCATTTGAAATGGCACTCAGGCCTAAGAGGAATACCGTCACAGTGAGATTACTGGGAGACTAACATAAGATTTTTTAATGGCTATTGTCCTGCTTAACTGAAATTTATTCCATAGTTTGGCCCTGCAGGGTTTCTCACAAGAAAATAAGTCGAAGGACTAGGTGTTACAGAAAGTATCAGACATTTGACAGGTTGGTCGGCAACAGAAATTGATCACTTCGTCTAGACATCACACCCTCGCCACCGTGTTCTGCAACTACTATTTTGCGTTTAAAGATTGAGGCCCAATGTATACAGTACATCGTATGGAACTACAGTATGTTGTGGTCAAAGTACTCAAAATATTCAAAGAAGGATCACACACGCCCTCTTGTGGTCATCTAACTGAAGCTGAAGTTGTTCCAATTCTACAATTATTATTATATTACAAAAAAGCCAGGGAAAACATTCATGTATTGCTGCTTTCACAACTAAAGATCCTTAATGTCATACTGTTGAGAAATCAAACTGTGCACAGTGGCAGCTGATCCAGCAGTTAGATCATTGATCATTGGTAACCAACCCTGTTCTTGGAGATCTATCATCTTGTAGGGTTTTCATTTCAACCCTAATTTGGCACACTTAACTCTACTGATTTGCCGCGCAGCAAGATCTGTCTGCTGATTAAGGTGTGCTTTGTTAGAGTTAGAGAGGAAACCTGCAGGACAGTAGATCTCAGGGAACAGGGTTGGTTACCACTGGGTTAGATCAACAAGGGAAGGCAAACGGGGTCGTGTTTGAACAGTGTTACACAGTTACTGTGCATTTCAGAAGAGTGAAGAAACACACTGGAGCTCGTTTATCACGACTTGCGTTCCATTCCCGCAACCTAAATTCTATACAGATGTCCAGGCAGAAGAGGTTCGTGACAATTTAGCCGAGAATTCACAAGACGTAAGCAGCAGCAGTAGCACAGATCAAAGTGTCTAAGACAGCGGATGTGGGGGATGCGACGCTTGAGCGTTCACCCGAGCTCTTCTATTCCATATGAGAGGAAGAGACGCTGGTAATGCAAGAGCTTTTATCTGCCCGATCCAGACAGCACTTTCCAATGTGAAGTGCGTTTGAATGAGCTTGTTGATTACTAATTTAGGGAGTTTGCGGAGAGAATAACAGGAAGAACCCTCACATTTGTTCCCACCATATGTTTTTTTCGCCCAGTTTTCTTTTCAACAGTAATGCTCTCGTTTACGCCTCATATATTATGCATAACTTAATTACTGAATTATTCTCTAGACCTACTACAGCTTCAGCGTGGCCCTTATTGTCACGATATACCGCCACCATAAACAGTAGGGTGCCTATAACATATTTAGAGATTTGTAAAATGCATGCACATAGTATGAGAATCAAAGCTCCTGCTACCGACTGTAATTGAAATAGGTCATTTAAAGTAATTAACAAGGGCTACTTTATTGATTCGAGGTGATGCATCTTTAAACACTGTGCCATTATAATTGCGTGGTTACTATGTAGGCTGTGTTGACTCCTTAAGGAGTGTGAAAATTGAATTTGCACTGTAATTGCACATTAATGAAAATAACCAAAGCCCCTTCTCAAACCATAACCACAAACCTATGCTTGACTGCACTTATAAACATACTGAAACCCCAAAGCCCTGCCCTACACATTTCTCAGATACAGGATAGATAACTATACATATATAAATATATATATATATATATATATATAACGTTTTGTGAACTGTATAGATGAAATGAATGTCATTAAATGTTCAGCAATTTGTTGTTTTTCCCCTTTGGATGCTATGAAAAAGGTCTTTGTCTCATGAAAGAACAGTTGTGTGTCCAAAATTGATTTTTAATCCACTTTTCTACAAAGATGGTTGGCTCAATTCTCATTCCTAAATTTAAAATGTACTAAAAATTTTGTTTTTTGGCACTGATGAATGTTTTCTCGCTACCATGATCTTAGAACAGTTACATATCATTTTAATTCAGCCAAGAATGCCAAAAATCTTGTAATTATACAAGTTTCATAGAAGATGTATTATTATTGTATAACAAATCTGCAATTGTATATACATCAGGAGAAAAGAAATCTGTCACAAAAGATGAAATCACATAGAACAAGATTTCATGCTTAAATTTAATCTATATATGAAACTGTTCGGAATCAGCTACATATTACAATAGCTACATATATCAATTTCTGATTTATTTAACATTTTGTCATCACAATGCAGAAGTTCACATTATATGTCATCACAGATACCATAACATACAAATCCTCTACTGTTTTCAGCATGCTCTGCTGGATGTCTGACACAAAGCTTATTGTCATGTCATTACCTGTACTGTGTTTTACTGCCATTTATCCCGAGCAACTTACAATGCAAACATAAACACTAAGATCAGGGATCGAAGTGTAGTAATTTCTTAGGGGGGAGGGGAAGTGTAATCACATTTTCAGTCATAACAAAAGGTCCAAGTCTTTCTACACAAACCTTCAGCTGCAAGTACCCGCCACTGAGCTGTCTATCATTTGGTAATGTACTATTATATGGTACTCTTACATTCAAAGGTCACAACACACTCAAAATACAAAGCTTAAGAAAGTTATTTTTGGTTAACTTTTTCCCACAGTACATCTTGAGAGAAAATATCACTGCTATCACTTTTCACAACTACCGAATGTTTCTTGAATTAGCAAAAAGATCAATTAAAGTAACAGAAACTAAACAATGGCCAAAATACTTTCCAAGTCTCCCAAGGGTCTCCCTTCTCTCTGCACCCAACATTTACTGTTTTATCGTTGCTTGTAAAATCAGAAAGCATAATGATATTACAGAGGACACACACATTGCCCATGCTAGTTATGGCTATAGCCAGTCATTATCAATTAAGTTTGTTGAAAACATATGTTTAAGTGCTTTCCTTTTTCATCTCTATGCTTTGCACAAATGGCTTTGTGTAAGTGGCCAGGTCTCTACACTTTCAGCAATTAGGGTCCCATTGTTTTGATTGGTCTGTCTACGATTTAATCACACAAAATCTATGCCTTTAAAAATGACTTTATAAAATGGCTAAAATTGCCATGTAGCACTTTAAGGAAAATTAAAGCATTAGATTATCTGACTGACTCAAAGTCTTGGGATTTGCATAAGAGACATCTGTTCTTCGCATAGTTGTTTCTTACACCACATAGCTGTTTCTTACACAGTGTGGTCTTCATATTGTAAATCATTTAGCAGGTAATTAAAAGTGTCTAATTAATAACAATTAACAGCTTGTTACAATACAATCAGTGCAACTGCAGTTGGGATGAAAAACAGCATACCCACCAGGTCCTGAATTTGAAAACACCTAGTTATGAGCAGCCACTCCTCTCAAGTGGGAACAAGTACCCAATACAGGTTCAAATTCCAACCACAGGGTATGCCTCTACACTAATCAGACCTGTCACGTGACCTCTTTTACCCATTTAGTGATATTGCTGATGATCTATGTTGTCCATTTCATCTGTTTGTACAAATTTAAGAATGTACCAGTCTGGGAGAAAGACACACACATTGTATAAGGATATAATGCATTTGTAGACTTTACAAACCAAAGACAGCATGCAAAAATTGAGCCATATTCAATAGACCAATAGAATCTGAGAATATACCACACTTTTCTAAGGCTAGCTAGCCAACATTCATGTAATGTAAGGACTTTATTGTATTTTGTTTAATGTATAATTGAGGTATATGCAACATTTGGGTAGAAAATCATTACCACAAATCTGTCTAAACACTCAAATCTCAATAAGATGATTTAGACAGCTACTCTACCAGACATATCCGTATTTGTCAACACATTGCTGAGGTAATACAACTGCGATTTCAAAATCCAACACCAATTTTTCTTTAGTGTTATGGTGCCTGAACAAAGTAACATTACTGATTTGTCTAATTTAGTTTTTTTAAAAAGGTGTTCCGTGTGAAATGCATACTCTCTTTAAAGCCAAGTTTACAGCCATTTTCACATCTCTCAGACACTGCAGTGTTCAGCATTGCATAGTTTTCAACTCCCTGTGACACAACGTTTAATAAGATGATGCGGTCTCTCAGTGGTGCTGTAAACCATTTCTTGGGTGGTCTAACATGGAGTAAACTCGTAATCTTTGTAAGCACACAGCACAGTTACTGGTAACAGTAAATCAAGTTGGCTGTAGAAGAGACAGATCCTTTGCATGTGGGCTACTGAAATGTTTTAGGTGATGTTTTTCTTGGAGGTGATGTCAGTATCAATAGTACATGTCAACTTTGTTTTCTCTGTTTGCATCACTGTGGTCAGACATCAGGCCATGAGACTAATATGGCTGACTGTTCAACTTTAACAGATTTGTATCAAAGCCAACCTTTACAGTCAAAATTTTTTGTTCAAAGTGCATTTGTAGAAGTTATCACAACTGATGTACCCTTAGTAGTTGTACTTGAAACATATATTTTAGTAAATCTTTGAAATTTGAGAAAGCAATCTTGTCTCATGCCCTTTCGCACAAATAGGAGGCTGTGTGACTTGAAAAGCATGAGAGTAAGTGGTGTATAAACATTACTCAGCTTAACATTAAACACCTTGTGGCTCCTGTGCATGGATTCTGAAGTGATAAAGAAACAACCCAGACAGGATGTTTCGTTTTGCAGAAAAAACCTCACCCTTGACCTTCAGAATGTTTTTATAACTCCTGTTTTTGTATTTCATATACTTAAAGTACAGTATACTATGGTGCACTTTGGCCACCATGGTAAATGTGTAAAATATTTCACACGTTAGCATAATCGTTTATGAATAAAGTAATGAATTCCAAAAAAAGGTTTTAAGTCAAAGTATGAGCAAACAAAATGTGAAGATTCTGTCTTCTGACTTGACTTTTCTGACACAATAGCCACCGTGCAGTTTTATGGCTTTATTTTTAATAACTTTTAATGCATTGTTTTACTTACTCCCAGTTTAGAATGCCAAACTATATTTGCAGTCCTGTGGCATTACAGAAATATCCTCAGTCAATTTAGGACAGGACAGGCTGGCACACATTTCCTCTGAAGCATGTGTAGCCAACCACCACATCTTTTCAACCAGCTGAGCCACACTGCTATTGGGCAGGAGGACTGTGCTCCTTGACCAGCTGGCACAAGCAGACCTATTGCCCAGAGGAGTCACTAAATAGTAGTGACAAGGGGCAAAACACTACTAAGCGAAACACGTTTTGTTGTGCAAAAGCAAAGACAATGTTTCAAATAACAAAGGTTGTCATGAGGTAAGGTGAATATCAGACCTGTAATTATTTTGGATGTGAATACACCCTGTCTGGTTAAATGCTGGATGAGTCACTGGACCAAAGGATGACTCATGGCAGTATTGATTCAACGCTCTGTTGAGTGAGATATTACACCAGGGACCAGCACTGTAGATTGACACCCGCTCATTCATGATTTTCTTGTTTGTTCAGAACTCAATGCAGATATTATTCTTGATAGTAGTACTAGTAACAACAACAACAGCAATAATAATAATAATAATAATAATAATAATAATAATAACAAATGAATCGTGTGTATTTATTGCGAATTATATTGTAAGAGCACTTCCTTAAAAATGTACTTCAGCAGGACTTAAGCTGACCTTTTACTATACTTCTTGATTTCTATTATAGATCAACAGAAATCTGATCTGTAATTAATGACATTGTCATATGATGAAGAAGACCGTACTCTGGTTTCATATATTAAGACTAATGTAACATTTTCTTATCAATCGCCTCTGTGTGTGATACATCTTTGTATCTGATTACATAATTTTTGCATTTTTGCAATTTCTAGAACAGTGAGATCTGTTGTTAGTCTTTAATGGACAGGATTAAGAACATGAGAGTTTAGGTCTGCAAGCATATTTCCCTAACAATTATGCAACCCTGCCACCCTGTATACATTTGCTTGTTTATGTTACACCATTAACAATAGTCAAACTGCGAAGGACGTCAAAGTCCTTGAGCATCCAGTCATCTTTTCTTCCTGTGTGTCATTTGTTTAAGATAAAGTACCCAAAAATGAATCTGTTGTCACAGAGGTCAGAATTCACATTTCCCAGATTGGCAGGGGTTTTCTATTCACACCACCCTACACCCTCTGGCCATTCTTCACAGGTGAATGGATCTTCCGATGTGGCTTTAAGTTGTAGATGGCTCCTTTTTAAAATAAGCTATCTTGACCCTCATGTTGCCAATGTGAGTTTTTTTTTTATTTTTTACTTTCAATGACAATATTATTAAATAGTTCATGCAATCTGTCTGCATCAACTTCACATCTGATTTTTAATGTTAATCAGTTTGATAACATTTTTTCCAAAACATTCATGTTTGTGAATCTCTACATAGCTGACTTGACAGCTATGCAGAATTTTGCTGCCATCCAGTGGTATCATTGAGTATAAGTTAAGTCAGGTGTAAAGATATTTCGTCAGATTCTTTAAAAAAATGTAGTAATATGTATACAAAGCCCATCTTAGAATCTGAATTGAGCAATTGCGTCATGACATTGTTTACCATAGTGTGAAGGTGGAAAACTAGACAGATTTCATACAAAACATACAATTTATATAAAATTAAAATATGTTTTGAGAGAAGCTAAAATTCAGGAAATTTTCTTTTTATACTTCACAATGAAATGGAAAATTGCAGGTTCCAATGTGCAGCACCTACAAATTGCTGAAGCTCTATTCATGGATTTGGACACATTATCCCAATAGCGAATAAGAAATAGTCTGAATATGAAGTAGACAGAACGCCAAAATTCTATTTAAAAAGCTCAAAGTGATTCTGGCTATTACCTTGAAAAGTAATTTAGTCATTCTGATTGCAACGGGCATAAAATATTAATCACATGCGAAGAGCAGGAAAGAAGGCCGCCTGGCAACATTGCCAAAGTGGGGCTGGTCGATCGCTTTACTCCGGGCAGAGTCGTCTCAGACAGTGGTCATGATGATGCGTTCTCAGACTGAAAGAAAATCTGAGCCATGCGTTTGCAAGGTAGTATCATTTGTAGACGTACCATACGATAGGTTGTGTCTTTCAAGGTGGTATTATTTATAACTATTGATTAGGTTGTGTCTTTCGTGGTGGTATGAAATGTGTAGCAATGCAGTACATTAGGTTGTAGCCTGCGATGTGGTATCATTTGAAGCCATTTGAAAAGGTCACTCTCTTCAAGGTGATATTATTTGTAGCTGTGCATTTGGTTGTCAATTGCGCTGTGTTGCTGAAAGTCACGTGGTGCATTAGGAGGTATTACTGTAACATAGCAGAATGCTAGGTCTCCTTTGTGTCCATCACAGAATTCACACTGTTACTCTGAATTGTGCATTTGGTGCAACCCTGCAACACTTTAGCAACCCTGGAGTTTAGTATCCAGAAATATCCTGTGCACCCTTACCTATAAGGGTGGTACAGTATATGGTAGTGTGGTGTGGCTGTTGAAAACTGGGCTGGGTAACAAAAGCTTTTGTTTTCATTCCTAGGTTAAGCACTGATGTTGCATACCAGAGCGAGATATATAACCTAAATTACTTTGATAAAAATTGAAAAAGTGTTTTAAGAAAATGTAATATGTAGCAGGTGTCCAGTGTCCTGTCTTATCAGAAAAGCACTGGTGTGACCACAGGTTATTGTTTTTGCCCAGCATTAAGATACCTGATTCTACTTATCAAGGTCTTGATCGAGGACCATGATTAGTTAAGTAGTTGAATCAGGTGGTGCAACATATATGAGAGATTCAACTGTTCAGCAACTGACTTTTGACGTTTCAGCCACATGTTTTATACATTCCACAGACCTACAGCAATGTATGAAACTGCATGTTGACTGTATAGTTAATATTGCAATGTTGCAAATAAGCACAATAGTACTGGGGATGTTTAAGTGTTGAAAAGTGTTGTATCTACAATAGTCACAGTAACGTTCATTCCATTCATTGGGGGAGTTCATTCAACATATATACTGATCGCTGCTTAGTTGCTCTCCGAACTGTGGAATACCGCGTCCACGACAACACTGCTTGAAGTCGGAATTGCGCAAACAGGGAATTACCATGCTGGAGAAGTACGCGTAGATGCACACCAACAAGGAAAATAGCCGGTCTAGTATGAAATATAGCTCATTATTGATTAAATGTACACGAATGAATAAATTAATTATCATCGTCTTAATTTTCTGTTTATCTTATATCTGATTTTATTGACATGATTATCTGTTCAGATGTATCAGATCAACGAGACAGTTCGAAAAAAGAATCTGACGTTTCATTTGGGTGAAAATGCCAGTTACTGAAAAGCGAACCCTATGGAATGGCATTCCCCACGCCCGCCTAGGACGAAAGTAAAAATGAGGCACAGTCTATACCGGTGTGTGTGTGTGTGTGTGTGTGTGTGCGTGTGCGTGTGTGTGTGTGTGTGTTCTTTTGTTTCAATAATGCATGCTTATAATTCATTCGTGCTGAACACGTAGGCTACAGCTTCAGATCTAACATCATGAAAAGGACCAGGCGTAAAAAATTCTTGGGAAAAATAGGGGCACACAAAGCATTTCTAATTGAGTATTAAATGTCCTTAAACATGCATTTCAGCTCTCAGCATCCATCTACTAAAAGCCAATAATGCACTACACTTCCTCCATCGAATTTCCCCTGGGAATTCCATGATGGAGCAGATCAATTAAACTCGTTGATGGCTTATGTTATTTTCTCCACTTAGAAGTACCTTTTCCCTTCAGAATGAAAGTGTTGCCCGATTGATCGGCCAGTGACATCTGCAAAAAGTAGCTAAATGTAGTCTGACTCAAGTTTCAGTGCGACTGCTACCTTACGGTGATTTGATTCGCCTGCTGTTCTCTTACCGCAAACATTATGTCTTAAAAGCAACCCACACTGCCATACATGCAAACGTACCATTAGATCGTATACAGTACAATTACAATGCAATTACTTATGACGGTATTCCTCAAGGTGAACCTAACTAAAAAAAAACAACGCCTTACTTGTCAGACTTTGCGTATTTCCGAAAGGCTTGACTGGTCAGGTCCTGGAAGGATCTATACGTCTGAGGCTCCGCCGAGATGCCTTGGGCTCGCCGGGTCCTAGGTCCAATTATCTGAGCGCTTGGTAAAACGGATTGACATTTGTGGAGTTTTCTTTTCAGTTCCTGGATCTCTTCCTCCTTTTCGGCTAGGCGTCTCTCCATGTCTCTTATCCTCTCCTCCTTTAGCATGAGGATCTTGGCAAAGTCCTCTTCCAGGTCACTCATTTTAGAATCTGCACAAACTTTTCTCCCGCGTATGAGTGGTGATAACAAAATCCAGTGGATGCTGTGGTCGAGCTGTTTGGATTCTGATGTAGACACCTGGCACCAAAAAGCCGGCGTGTGAACCTTTTCGACCCTGTTACAGTAGTTACTGCTGATTCAACCGAGAGGTACAGACAAAATGATGTTTGGGCGGTAAGCAACGGGGTATGCTGAGAGCTAATCCTCAGAACACTCTGGGGAGTTGGTGGTTAGATTTCATTGAGAAACCTATTAGAACGCCCCCCTTTACTCCAAAGAGACATTCGGTTTGAGCTGGAGCCCAGCGCTTTCAAATGAGTGAGTTGGATTAGAGCTGGTATTAGCCGAGATAGCATCTATAGCAAGCAACACGAACTGATCGAAGAAGAGAGAAAAAGACTAATCTTTAAACCCAAGACTTGATGCTTGAGATGGCAGTAATTGCCATGTGATCCAATGCGTGACGCAGCCCCGTGTAACTCGATCCAGTTCTTAAAGACAATGTTTACATCACGATTGTGCTGAGCACTGCACCGTTTCTGGAGAACGTGAACCCAAGTCTTCACCGGGAGTTTATGGTTTCAAATGTAGCATATTTCGTGTTACCCTGTGTCATAGTCTGAGTTGAAACCTCGGGGCATGCGTTTTGGTAATTTCGGCCAAATTGAATCAGACATTGATGGGATAATAAAATAAACCCTACCTTTTACTTGTTGTTCTAATATCGTTCAACCTGCTAGACATTTCTTCCCCGGTAAAAATTGTAGTTACAGATTAATCTCCACTTTTTAGAAGAGTTTAAAAAATGATTACGCACTTCTGAACGTTTTCCCTGGTTGCAGCCTATTTTATTCGTTGAAACGATCGGTGTGCAAAAGTATCCACATTACGATTTTAACTAGAACATGCCTTAGCCTACGCATTCTTTGCACTGCTGTCTTATTATGTCTCTGATTTCGCATCAGTTCATTCATCATCAGTCTGGCCAATGTGCTAAGAGAATGATTAATTGAAAAGCGCAGTAGCCTACGGAGAATAAATAGCCTGCATGATGTGCAGAATATTTTGCCTTTGCAGATTTCATTCATATCCTCTTAGTAGTCTTAGTTTTTATTATTATTATTATTATTATTATTATTATTATTATTATTATTGTTGTTGTACTTTATATTTTGTTATTGCAACAATGGTTTAAAATGTTTTACCATCAGCTGTATGTGTTTATTTTAGCAAAGAAACGGCTGCCTTGATTAATCTGCATTCCCTTTGCAACACGGTTGTTTTGAGAAGGTAAAGCCAATCGTTCTTTACTAAACCGTCCTGTATGGCCGCTCTGATGACCGCAAGATATATGACTCCCCTTCTACTTCTGTCTTAAGCGGAGCGGGACCCATGGCCCTTGGGAAGAAACATGATCAGACACAACCTGGTGAGATCACACCTGCACCCATAAAGGTGGAGCGCCACCCTGTGTTCGAGTCAAATTCATAAAAATCCTGTTGGTTTAATTGAACACAAAAATATGAAATACTGTCGATAAGCCAATACTATTATATTAATCATTTATTTCTATTTGTCCACCATTTGTAAATGTGAATGCTGGTTTTCACATACACACACTGACACACACACATAATTATTTTCTTTTTATATATCGGTGCTGAATTTCCTGATATCTCAATAGTCCAGACATATATGTTTGATGTATTACTTATTATTAATGACACATTCAGTTATATCCAGATTGATTTAACCCACAAGGTCACCATAGCCATATACATAGTGTGTATGCATATGCTGTCATGATATGCAAAGTCAGACAAGTGTGTGTTTTGGTGGGTGTGTGTGAATATATATGTATGTGTGTGTGTGTGTACATGTGTGTGGATGAGGCTACCATAAAGCTAAACAAGTTACATAAATCTTACCTTGCTTTCACTAGATAAGTATATTTTTATTAGATTATGTTTCACTAATCTATGCTAAGCACTGTTATGTAATGTTTCACTAGTTATGGTAAGCATGTAAGTCAATGGAATGCAAGTCCTGCTTCTTCCAGCAGTAACCTGAAGTTAATGTTTACAAATGTCAAGAAATCCTATGAAGCGTGACTTGGCAACTTGGCAGTTGAAGTCAGGCAAAACTATGGAAAGTGTTTCTTCCAGATTATACATATATGAATATCTTGTTCATTTGAAGAAGAAAAAAACACAAACACACACACACACACACACATACTTTTGGTGTATGGCCTGAGCATGAAGACGATAAGCACTCCCTTGTCTGAAAAACCCCTGATATATATCAGAGTAAAATGATGCAGCTGAGCAGGGTTTTATTATTGACATGCACCATGTATGCTTATAGCAGCATTAGAGTCGATTAGGGCGTTATTTTCAGCACTCTGTTAATTGCACGTTACCAGGATTGCATCATATGATGTCCACAGCTCATAACCACGTTGGAAGTGTCGGGTGGAAGTCATTGGTGTGTTTTTGCCACTTACGCCTGCCCGTTTCACACCGAACAGATGTGACAATTCACACAAAAAAAAATGAGCATTGCCAAGCCTCACATCAGAATAAACAAGAGCCCTCCTCATTTCCAAAGGAGAGATCGGGTTTCAGAGGAGTCCAGCAGACATTAGTCATCCCCTTCCTGTAATGCTTACACAGTCCCCCTTGGAAACTATAGAGGGTCTACTCTGAGAAGACAAGAGTTTTTTTTTTCTTTTTTCTTTTTTCTTTTTCAAGATCAATACTGTTTACGTCCGGTGCCCAGCATTCAGAAATCATCTCTGAGGACGGTGAAATGTTAACTGGCTTTGTGCCATTGATAACAGGCATGAGCGTTTCATTGTTGTGTAAAACAAAACAAAATGCAAAAAAAAGGATGATAAAGGTCAATAACTTGAATGCATCTCTTCCCAATTTAGCCCCACACACACAGATTTTACCACGTGTCAGGAAAATGCACTGCCAGCCTTACTTAAGAAAATCCTCTCTTTTTATGCTCAAGTAACAGAAATGTTCGGGCATAAAACTTATCTTAGTTACCTGTTCACACTTTTGAACAATAGAAATACAAAAATTGTGCAACAGCAAGGTTTATTTAAAGCCTTTATTTTGAAGGCCTGTTTGTCTCTGGGTAGTACAAAGCTGCCATTTGCCATTAGTACAGTTTACAAGTTCACAGTTTATTCACTGGGTTATTTAAGTCCTGTGTATTTTTAGGTCTTTTTTTCCTCACTTTCATCTCAGATTATTTTTACTCAAGCTATTCTAACCTAGAGATCAGACAGACTTTTATATCACTTCTCCCACATTGTCTGAAGCTTTGAAGGCACACCATTTTTTCATGCCTGAGTGGTGTGATTTTAAGCTTTGCTGAACAAAATCCAGGAGATTACTTATTACATATACTTCTAAGCTTCATATATACTGTAGAACAAAGTGGAGACTGATGACCACGTCTGAGTGAGTGGACAAAGGTAAGGCACGGGTATGCCAAGATGAATGGACGCTTTACAACCAAGAGACTGCTAAATGCCCAAAAATGAGCTGACCTGTTTCCATATACCCCCTCATTCTCACCTTTGTTACACCTCTTAAGACCTCCCGTCGGTAGATTTCCAGATGTCCACCACGACAGACTGCTTGAGGTAAATGCTTGAAATAACAAAGTTCGCCCCTCCTCTGTCTATCTGTCTGCCTGTGTGTGTGTGTGTGTGTGTCTCTCTCTTTCTCTGTATTAAGTAAGTGCATATTTGGAAAGGTCAGAGCATTCTATTTTAACTACAGAAAAAGAAAAGAGCCAGAAAAGATAAGTTTATGTGTGTCTTTTGATGAGAGGGGAGCAAATGAAATATTTTCTTCTGGGCAGACAGCCATGAAACTGGTATGATTCTTTGTTAGCAAAGGATTTTTTAAAAATAAAACAAAACAAATACACATTTGTAAAAAAATAAATAATTTGTAATTGATTAAATAAACCATCAGTGATATGGAAAGTTGGCTCGGTTAAGTGGAATTTAACACTTACAAATGTTCTTGGAGACTCGTTCCAGATTTCAGTATATGATTGATTTGCTTTATAAATTGTAAGTTATGTGAAATGTGTCACAAAAAATATATTTCACTCATCAATTAAAATGTATCTTATTTCTATGTCAAGTATTAATATTGCTGCCCCTAAGCAGTGTACCATAATGGTTTGGGATTTGGGCCTGTAACGTTGAGAGAGCAGGTTTGATTTTCGGGTCGGTCACTGCAGTTGTACACTTAAGCAAGATACATAACCTGAATTGTTTCCAGAAATATCCGGCTGTATAACTGGATCGTATGTAAGCTGTGCAAGTCACTCTAGAAAATTTGTGACTACACTACGTTGTTCATAGAAAGCAGCATATGTACTCCCAATATAGTCTCCATTCATGAGCCCATTTAAGATCAAATGTATCATATGTTGAGCTAGATTTATGTATTTGAAGACAGACATTGTCTTGATAGACATTCAGTCCTTTATAATGGACTCATTCGGGGTGAAAACAATTCCACTATCTTATTTTTATGATACCTATTGTCGTTCATTTTTTCTGTGTATGTTGAAACCCTGAAGACCATGTTTTGTAAGCCTATAAAGAACATTGAAATATGAGAGGAAAAAAAGTTTTTTTAAAAAGATCGACTGGCATCTATAGGCAGAAATGAACCCCCAGATATGACACCAAGATGTAGAGCCGTGTACAGGGAGAGGCGGTGAGGAAATATCTTGCTTGAGACTGGGTTTATTTATAACAGTGCATGTAGCTGATGCACAAGTGCTCTTGTGTTTATTAATCATCCTTGGGGGGGTGCATATTTATGACTGTTCTCGGTAAGAACTAGGGCACGTTCGATCAATGAGGCTTCTCTTCAGAAGCAGCTTGACGGCGCAGATAGTCTTTCATAAAAACAGCTCATATTTCTGTCTGCGTGAGGCTGTTGTCCTGACCGTTGTCCATTTATCACGCTCATTCAGAAGGAAGAAAGATTTTGATATACCCCGCTTTGTGAAATGATGCCGTTGCAATTGATTCATTCTGGAATTGTCTACAAGTGCAGCAGAGCATCATAAGCCACCCCCCTCCTCCCACACGCGCACACAAACAAAAAAAAAAGCTTCAGATTTTCAGCATCGTTGCATTTTACAGGGAAATTATATTTGACACAGGTCTTCGCCGGTGCAGTGCAGAGCTCGCATTTTACATTCCACTCATAAAATCAAAAAAAGATCTTGAATGATTCATCCCCTTCCACAAAGATCATTATATCAAACAATGGGAGACATCACCCTGGGCTGCTGAACCTGATTCAGAAGCAGGGAGTTCTCGGTAATAGCTCTCTAATGGCGCCGCGGTGACCCCTGACCCCGTAATGTACCAGCACTTTTATTGAATGCGGACCCGTTGCCCACGTGACGCGCCGCTCTGCCTGCCGGACCATGAGAAAGCCACTTAGGGCGCATTTGGAATAAAGGAGGGAATGGATTATGGCAGTCGAAGCTGGGACTAATTTTAACGTGGTGCGCCATTTTTATTATTTTTTTCCAGCCTTTGAAAGGGAAACAGAATTACCGCGAGGCGTAAAAAACGACGCCCTTGGTTAAGGTGAGGGAATGGGAAAATGGGAGTTCCAGGCGGCGCTGACCTTTCCTGTTTTGTTTCGGGCAGACCGGACGGGTGAGAACGCAGGGCGCTTTAGCCCAAGGTCAACCGGTGCAGAGGTCACCTTGTCTCCGGCCCAGACTGGACGCGGCACATTTAAAAAAAAAAAATCATAATTAGACACCTGATACTAATAACATTGTTATCACAAAAGTTGACCTGCGTGGGCGTTTTAACGAAGAGAGAACCTCTGGTTAGAGTGATGCCTTATTCAAATCCCCATAGCCAAACCATCTAATTGCTGCCATAATTTGCATACGTTTTTATATTGCTCAGGTTTACACCTAGGACAGAAATCATGTGGTGAGAGTAAGTGAGAAAGAGAACAGACAGGCTGGGAATGGGCTGAGAATTATTTAATCTAAAGAGGGTTAGAGGGAAAAAAAATCCCTAGCAATGTACACATATAGCTGAGAATCAAAATTTTCTTTTAGCAATGTTGGAGATATATCCAGTATGTGTACTAAAATCCATGCTTATTAGATCATATCTAACAGCATACATTGTTCATTTTTACATATATTTTGACTGTATGCCTAATGATATCAACTGTATCGTGACTCTTTTTATTGTGATGTTACTGGGATATGTATCCTATTAAAAAGGCCCAGGAAAAGGCTGATACAACATACATTCATAATTCAGAGACGGTCCAAGTTATCAGTTATGAAATCTAAACAAAGGCCGTTTTCCTAAACTGAATCATAAGTAAAACTTTGTTTATATATTTTTACCATTAATTTTTACATTAGAAGACTGAGGTAAAGAGTCTTTCTGGAGGGTAAAGCAGAAGGTCAGTGTTCAGTGCTTTTACCTCTTCTACACAATTCATACTTCACCAAGTAATTGACAATCAGTTCTTCTTTCGTGACTAATTCCTGCCAGGAGTATTGGCAAACCCTTCAGATGAACTCATTTATTTCAGTCCAAAGGGGCTTTGTGTGTTTACCTCTCCTAGGAGCGACACAGGGAATATGGGCGGCTTCTGCAGTGGTTCATTCAATCAGTAAGCATCGCATGAAAGGCTAACAAGGTCTCACGACTGCCTTATCAGGAGATAATAAGAACATAACAAACTGTTGCTAATAGAGTGAAGAGAACAAAAAAGACCTCGGTGGCTTGCCTCAGACTCTTTCTTTAGTACCTCTTCAGATGGTTCATTCGGAAAATAAACGCATTATAATTTGAAATGATGCCGAAATTATATGCAACACTACCAACATGTTAATGACCTTGATTAGATATGGTTTAACAACGACAGTGTTCCTGTCTTTTCTAAATCTTAGCGCAGGTAATTATGCACCTCAGGTTTTGTGTTTGTATTCAGTGCAATATCCAAAAGCAAATCACAAAAGGTGGCATGCATTTAGAAGGCTTTAGACTGGCAGAAACTAGTAGATATCTGAAAGTTTGTATAATTCCTTTTTAGACAATGAACCTCCTTACAAACCTCAGAGATGATAAATACATTCTGTAACATCTAGCACAACATTAATATGTGATGTCATCTGGAGAGTAGCTTTGCTGATGAACATGTGATGTTTACCGTAAAAGAGCAGGCTGCAGTTAATGATGTGAAAGCATATATATGCAGTATAAATTGGCCTCCAGTTAACGGTTTTTATTGTGGCTGTGGTCTTATTTCAGTTCACTCAATCAAGCCCTGCCCCATCCACCAAACCTCCTCCTGTTTCCTAAAATGGAGGCCGGAAGAACTTTCTACGAGAGGAATCTTGTACGTCCAGCACTGGTTCACGCGCTGCGTGTAACGAGACCTGTAGCGACCAGGTTACCCCGACACAGCGCCGCTTCGCCTTCACCGCCCCGCAATAAAACGGGCGGCCTGTCTCTAAAGATAGACAGAGGCAGCGGGGAGAGAGCGTCATAAATTGTTAGCGTCGGCCCCGGCTGAATTCCTCCCCAGCAGTTTTAGTGCCGTGCTGTCGGAGGGAGCAGCTGAGAGGCCTGGAGACATTCCTCTGTGGCTGACCTGGGGCTCACCAGGCCCCGGCTTGCAGCCCGTCAGCAAAAGGGGTTAACGCACAAAACATCCCCCGATTCGGCCCGACCAGCCTGCGGCTGACAGGCCGGACGGTAATAAGCCCTGACCTGCGTTACTCACACGGTGTGTCAATAACCCGAAGTCTGAGGCAAACACTGAGCGATGAACAGGCTTTACCTTCGGGTAATGTGCTGGTGAAATGTACTTACAGTAAAACGGGCTGTAATTCTTTTCTTTTTTCTTCTTTTTTTTAAATGTGCAGCTGTCTGTCACAAGTAACCCACCCCGCCCCCTCCCCCTCCCCTTCTCCAGGGATGTAAAAAGTGAGATCACTGCTGGGTGACGTTATACAGCAAGCAAATAAAGTGTAAAGATAAAACTGATAAAATATCTTTATTTTATGTAAAAAAGGGTAACACTTTATTGAAAGTGGGTGTTCATTCACTGGTCCTAAATATTGTCATAACCCATGAATATAATACATGACCAAATCCTAACAAATGACATAAAACTTTAAAGCACGTAATAATAACTATTAGCGCACTAATGGCATAACATATGCACTGGCTATAATATACTGTATATTCATGTACACCTATGATAGTGCTTAGAATAGATTATGTAGTATTTACTAAAGTATAATAAATGACCACAATGGAAATTTATTAAAAGTGTTACCTAAAAATGCTATATGTTTTTTTCATTAGCAAGAGGTGTGGAATTACTATGCATCTTCGCTGAAGAGAAGCAGACATGCAGGGAACAGTGTTGAAGAGAGAGAAAAGGCCATTGAGCCAAAGCCATTACAGATACACCTGTTAGTCAACTACTGAACCAATCCCATTCCAAGCTACTTCCCTTTCCACCACTAACCCGATCCCATCGCTGCAGATTTTAAACATTTTAATGAAACCTCTTTGGGGGAGGGATATAACAACAGAAAAAACACACAACACTAACTAACAAATAATAATAATCATAAAAATCATAAGAAAGCACATAACATGAAACATTCAGTCACATGAACATTGGGTCTTAGGTATTACTGGGTAGCAATAAAATGAGTCATCCCGACTGAGAAGGGATTGAATTTCCTATTACTGGGTAAATTGGATATGGGAGAATAAGAGTATGAGAATATGTGTGCTCGTGTTGGGATAATGAATTATGTGTCAAGAATAATATGACAAAGGAAATAATAAAATAGCAAGAAGAAAATGGATTGTCTGTGATGGTGTGCACATGAGAACTTTAATGATTTATTGATGGTGATATGCTAGTGTACTGGAAAACAAGAGGGAAGATCATGGGATTGTTATGCGTTTAAGGGATTTATGATTGGGGTCCAGATTTGATCATATTTTGCCGATTTATATTTCGCAGAGGCTGTTACCATAGATATATTATCGATGAAGAGATTTTTCCATTGTGCTATTGTTACTGTAGTTTTTATTTCTACCAGGAACAAGCAACAGGTCCTACTCCTTTTTGTAATCGGTAGGTATTTTTCTGAGTCTGAATGATTTAAAGTGTTATATAATTTGAAAATAACTTTTTTATAAGTGATGTTGATGATTTCATAAACTAATTTATTATTTATTTTGTTTATTTTAGATTTTACGACTGATTTGAGTTGCAAGAAGTGGAGATATTGTTCTCCACCAATTACGAACCTCTGGACCAAGTCGCTGAAGTTTATGGATGTATTATTCCTGAAAATGTGGTGTAGATGTGTTATGCTTGTTTGCTTCCAAGTAGTGAAGTTCCAGCCCCCTTCACCAGTTAAGCACTGAATCAATCACATTCCATGCCCACAAACTGCTCAGCAAGCAAACCAGTCACATTCCAGACCCATGTGCCATTCTCATAAAACTAGTCCATTCCCATCTACCCTGCCCCTTAACCACCAGGCAGATTCCATTTTGTGAGCTTCCTCAGAGACCCAGAGGAACAGCATTCTAGAGGCCAGCCTTCCATTAGCCAGGAATCCCCGCAGTCTCTGACAGGGTCTTTCCTCTCAGACAGACCCATGTACATCCACAGGAGGTCACATCACAGATGAAGGCCTGTATGCCTGGAGGTTCCAGATCAGGGTTCACACCGATGAGTCTCTCATGCATGAGAGGCTTCAGGGAAGTGAAGGTCGACTGATCCATGAGCTCACCAAAGCACTAAGAACCTCTGAACTCTGAGTTTAGGGCCTGCGGAGCCCAGGAGTTTGATGCAAGCATGAGGGAAGGTCTCATCTGTTTGGTTATTATTAATAATGAAATTGTGATGATGATGATGACAATGGTGGTGGTGATGATGATGATGATGATGATGATGATGATGATGATGATTATTATTATTATTATTATTATTATTATTATTATTCATCATCATAATAATAATAGTAGTAGTAGTAGAACTAGTAGTAGAAACACTTGGTGTTATAGTCATTGAATGATAGTGGTTGTAATATTTATCAGCAGATACTCATAACCATTGATGAAACAGAATGGTATGGGATTTTAATTTACACCCTTGTATGGATTAAAGATTGACAGATATAGTACTAATCTTTATATATCTACAGTGAGCTTCATAATGTTTGGGACAAAGACATATTCTTCATAATTTGTATAAAAAGTGCTGTAATTTCTACGTAGTGAAATCAAAGTGTATTATAAAATACCCTTAAATAAAATGTGCTTAGAATATTCAATTTAACCACAATTTTGACTACAAATGTAAAATTGTGGAGTACAGAGCCAGATCTAGAAATATATATATATATATATGCCTTCATCCCAAATATTATGGAGCTCAGGAGCTCACTGTATATGTATGATTTGTCAGTGTTGCCTAGCAGCCAGCGGTGGCCTTTCCCTCCTGTCCATGTGACAGGACAAGGTGCCAGTGGAGGTCACCCAGAATAACAGAGCTATCCCCCTGAGGCAGACATTCGCTAACGTGATGTGGGGAAATTGGACAGTGTGAGCTGTGTATTTCTTGTCAGATGTTATACATGCAGAAAGTGTGACTTCCCACCGAGCCGGCTTATTAGCTCACAGGATTACATAACTGGACGTACAGACCAAATGCAGCGAACCGCGACTGTGTGCTTTTCTCAGGAGAGGCCGTCGTGGAATCAATACCGCGATTCAACCTAACAGTGCCGCGGAATAGAGCAGTCGCTGTCGCGCACTGCCGTGCGATCACATTGGAAGTACAGCTGGACGCCGCACACTCGCTCAATGTAAATCCAGCCCTGTGGTGACACATCACTCCCAGCAGAGCAGAGAACACATCCACTGTGCTCAAAGACCAAGCCTAATTAATCCCTCTACTCAAACCCACAGGCTTATACCTGTCAATCAAACAAATTCCATCAACTGGGAAATGGCCACAGTGCACTTCAAACGGTGCATTGAATAGAAATGATGCAAGTTACGGCATAATTGTGACCGCAAATGACATGGGTGAAAAAGATGGTGCAATTTTACAGATGGAAAATGAAGCCCGATAACGGTATTAGAAACAATTGCATGTATTCAAATGACACTGGTATATGGACAATTAAATATCTCAGCAGGAGGTATCTTGAACCATCTGTTCGTTAGAACAAATTGTCTGGAGCACTGTATCTGCCGACATTAAGAGGGGGAAATGATTTTAGCCTGCAGTAAGGTAATGTGGAGTAACTTCAGTAGCAGTGGAGCTGGGTGGCATTACTTTGAGTAAATAAAGTATATTATGCACTAAAATGGCTAAAAGGGGATGGATTTTTAAAAATCCAGAATTTATTATAAACACTTCCTCTGATTTCCTGATTGCGTTTTAATTCCAAAAAAAAGTGTAACACCTACCCCATTTTAACGGATAATTCAGCAGCACCACATGAGGGCGCTAGATACTATAACAAAGTTGATGCTGTGTGTAGAATTTTCCATTTTAAGCTAAGCACATGCTTTACCAATCGCTGTTACGTGATACACAAATATGAGAATACTACATTATCAAAGTTATTATATTGTTTTACTGATGGGATGGTGCGTCTTATTTTCTTTCCCGAGATTTCTCTCAAGATCTTTCAAACAAACATTGATTTAGACTGCTGTATTTCAGCTTTGCTAGGTTTAGCACACCTCAGATGAATACAAATTTTTTGCAGATTATTCTGTCTTTATATGAACACATTTTCATATTGTGTTTGAACACAATAGTCCTATTACATAGTTCAAGTTGTCATCAACTCTGAACCCCACCATGTGCCTGTTTCAAAAATTACCTGTAGGATTTATGGGTGAAATTAGTCATTGATAAAGACTCAATGGTAGACTCATTAAAAAGTCACCGAAGCACTGGTCCAGACTGGTGAGAGACATGGTACATTTCTAATGTGAAAAACGTAGTGGTTGAACATCTGGTGAACAGCCAGAGTAGGTACAACGCGCAGGTCAGGTACACCTGTGCACAGATCACAGTCCCAGGTATTCCTGGCCGTATCTAACTCAAGCAAACAAGGCCAGACAGCAAACACAGGAGCTCAACAACAAGACATCTGCAGTAGCATGTTTACCCGGTCAATCATTTCTCCAGCTTTCATCCAAAACAGAGGACAAATACGTGACTCATTGCCACTACAAAGTGGAATTGACCACAACTATTGATAGTGGTAAAAAAAAGCCTGATATTGTCAACTTCACAGTCATAATGCAATCATATTGTTCAGACCTAAGAGGGCTGCCCCTTCCTCAAAGAGTGTCTGAGTGTAGATCAAATTATCACATTTAAGTCCTCCCCCTCTCCTTAATGACTGGCATCACACTAAGACCTAGCCCTGAGAACAGATGTAATCAACAAAAGAATCACAAGATGATAAAATGAGTTCTCAATGTATAATCCTAACCACTAGTCCATGAGCATTGTGTTTGAATCACTAAGACCATGGCAGGTATGATTACTGCTATCCATTTACCGGTAATACTAGCATCTAGGCTAGTCATGCGTGATGTCTTCTTTATTTTGTGGAGAAAGTACGAATGTATGTCCGTGTGTGTGTGTGGTTGTGTGTGTGTGTTCTCAGGCCAACTGAATGCACCATGATCTTGTTCCTGGTCAAAGGGCCCTAGTGGAGACAGGGAGAGAGAGAGAGATAGAGACGGTTAAACATTAACCCACCGGGCTTGTAAAGCAGCTCCAGGACAGCAAACCTTTGGAGTTTGATATGATGTGATTACAGAGTCACCCCAGTGACACGTTGCCAAATTCACCAGAATGAAGGTCTGAGCCTCCCGGGTGGTGATCTCTGAAATTGCTCAGGTAAACTTGCCCGTCTTCCTCCGCCGAAGCCGCGAAAAAGCTCGTCCCCAGGGATTCCCCCCTGCGGAAGAGGGGACCGCGTTCGCTCATTCTGTGAAGCGCGGTGGATCTTCTGCGCCCGGTGTTTTGCATGTCAGAAAGCTGACCTTCCCGTAAGTCAATGCTGTCATTCATGCTCAGTGTAGCACCACGTCGAGGACACGGTCAAGGTAAAATACGTGGCTGCTGGAGGCATTTAGGCCACTGTAATTTCGCTGTGCCTGGTTTTGATGTAGTGACCATAGAGATACTGTATGTGTTTATGTATGGCACATGGCATGGGAAATTTAATTGCTCTTGGTTACAGGATGATGCTGCAATGTTGTGCTGTCTAGGTACCTATGGAATACATGCAAGTTCATTTTTACAGCAGCACATTGGGTTAATGACCCAAGACTGATCACTGGCTTTTGGAATTTTTTTTTGAGGCCCTCGACCCTGAATTTTTTTTGATCGATGTCAAACATATAGGCTAAAATTTGACTCACTGGTTAACATGTAATACTTCTGGTAGATATTATTGAACATAGACAGTTTGTTGTGTTCTGCTAAAGAAACTGAAACATTGTTTCTAAATGGGGAAACTGAAGAACATATAGATCTCATTTTAAAGTTTTCAATCCTTGACAAATGTCTATTTTACCTTAGATTGTCTTATTAAGAAATGCTTGTGGTTTATTATTATGAAGAACTACAACACATGTTAACATTCATTTGTATGTGAATTAGACTGATTTACTTTAGGGTAAATTCAAATTACTTATTACCTAATTGCTTTGGAAGATTATTTCAGAATGGCTGTACACCGTTTTAGGTACGGGCACATTTTTGGTTTTAGTTTAGCATTACAAACATGACAGGCCTAACCTATGGCCTTCAGTCTCCTGTGTATTTAGCTTCAGTCAACAAACTCAGAAAAGCAGGTATTGATCTCCACAAGATAAGGGCCCATCTAGTTATCTTGTTTATGCAAACGGTAACCAGGCTGTCCAGGAGAGTGTCAGACACGGAGAGAGGGTATCTAATGGAGTCGTATGCAACAGTTGAAAGCACTGGCTGTAATGCCACCTGCTCTCTCACCCCCAAAATAGAACATAGTAAGCTTTCCTTCCACGTAGCATCTCAGTCTAGTGTGTGGTGAAATAATGCTAAACTGCTGAGAGGAGATACACTGTGAGTTTTCTTAGGCTAGAACTCAAAGAGTGATGTTGACATAGCCTGTCGGTCCAAATGGTTTCTTGGCCAAGTTTAAAAGAATGCATAGGCTAATCTTGAGAAAAGCCTGGTATAAATCTAAGTTTTGGCCAACTTCAAAATGGCACAGTACAAATGCATAACTTTACCTGGCAC
Organism: Anguilla anguilla; assembly: GCF_013347855.1. Lineage (NCBI taxonomy): Eukaryota > Metazoa > Chordata > Actinopteri > Anguilliformes > Anguillidae > Anguilla > Anguilla anguilla. The sequence continues at coordinate 11,490,099 of NC_049202.1, read as the reverse complement.
TGCTTCTGACATCTGGCAGTATTTTGTTATTACTCCAAGACAATTTTGTTTATTTTAACTATTCACGTGCTCTGATAAATGCGGGGAACCATATTAAGGGTATTTTTCTGTTTTACGTCTCTACACCTCCAGCGCTTTGGACTGTCAAGAAAACATGTGAATAATGAGCGCATAACCATCTGGTGAGATGTATTTGGCAGTTTCTAGGCGGTTGCTTCAGAGTATAAATATGCTCTACGGTTTTGGAGTGCTCATTTCAATGCGCACGCAGCGGACGTCACGCACAGTGTCTTTGCAGCCGTCGCAGCCGAAGACAGGCGCACGGCTGAGGATGACCTAGAATCTCGCCCCTTGTGACAGCCTTCCCTCATTAGATTTTGAAAGAGAGTTACTTGGTTATTAGCATCGGCTTCCTTTGATCGACGCTTGCATACTACACAATGGGAAATAATTCAGTAACGATAGTAAGATTTGTGTGGTTATTGTTCGCGTGAATTTATCAGTTATTTGTTTCCAAGATTTACGAAAGACCGTTTCGTATCTTTCATGTAGGCAAATACATCCTGCTAAGTTGTATACATTGATTTGCTGTAGTTCTCCTTCAGATGCATTTAAAGAGTGACGAGTTCACACTGCTGACGTCTATAACTGGAGTTTGAAATGGAGTGTTGGGGGGGAGGGGGGACTGTATGATCTGCTGCAAAACTGAGAAAATAGTCTCAGCTCACAGTTAATAATTAGGCAGTAATCCTTGACCTGAAACTGCATTTCAATGCTGCCAGTACTGCCATTTGCCAAAGACATTACCTACCGTTTTACCTCAAAAGAAAAAAAAATAAATCTAAAAGTAGATTTTAAAGACGAATGTCAGTTTAAAAACCTGTATCAGGCTATTGTTTTCTGTGGATATTAAGTCACCTAGCACAAATACATGTAGTAAACTGCAGTTCCCATGTGCAGGTAGAGTCAAAAGAAGTCTATTTCATGGGGGTAAAACTGACCATTGTTGTTATTGTCTTAAGAGTAACATGTGAAGTACCTGCAGTTCTTATTTCCATCAAGACCTAAGGCCAGAATGCATATGGCTGCAAAAAGCATTCATCTTATGCAAAAACAATGTCCTTTAATGAAAGCAACTGAGACAAAATAACAAAATCACATTAGGAGGTCTGAGCCTGGTGTGCCCTTCTCTGTTTCTATAGCCCTTCAGAGGAAAACAACAACAAAAAGTGTATAGTGGAAACATGAAAGTGTTGCATGCCGATTATGATTGGTGTGTTTCAGTAATGTGTGAATCAATGTTTAATTGATGTATAGGTGTTAAATAATGACATTTAGGAAGACATTTAGGAAGGCATGATTTTGCACTGTCATTTATGTGTTTTGAACTTTGATTTAATTGCAGTGAGCACCCCTAATTACGCTGATTTATAGCTGATAATCACTCACAATGGAAACCAATCAAAAATCCGGGGATGGACTGACGGGCATGCAGAAAGAATCAGCGCTCAGATCTCTCATCCAGCGCACAGGATATCATTTGCTTCAGGTAGGAATCGGACCTCAAGACCATAACACCATCTCCTGGCGTCTCATTTCAGTGACAGGGTGCGTGGGATGGCCTGCGTACACTTTGCTAAGGCCTCTGGAGCTAATCCCATCTGGTACTGTGTGCCTGTTGTGTCGGGTGGTTTATTCATTTTCTATGTCGTTGTTTTTTCTTCAGGTTTGTTTATTTATTGTGAGTGTATGTGCTTGCATGGTTAAAGTTGAACCTTCGTGAATTCTGTGATGTATGAATTCCTGGAACACTCAGAGCTTCTTTTTTTGCGTATGTGTCGCCATCTGCTGACTGGTATAGGAAGTGCAACTCTCTACTAAATAAAATGCTTTTTACCGTCTTGTGCTCCTGCTAATGCTACTACTGCTGCTGCTGTTGATTATGTTAATATCAGCAGTCCAAAGTAATGTGAAAGATGTTATGATAAGAAAATATTGTTAAAGCTGAGAAATGTTATCTCAAGTTTGGATAGAATCTATGTACAGTGAATAATAATAATCTCTCAATGCCCTTTAAAGGAAACACTGTCAGCAGTTTTTCTTTATCAGTATAATGCTGCTGTTATCAAAATGCTTTGCTCCATTGCTCCATTGCTTACCATCCTTATTCAAATCAAAGAACAATAGGCGTTGTCGTGACACTGACCAATAAAGAACATGGCGGATCTGTCATGTTTCATGAAGTCTCTCATGTTTTGTGAAGTTGTCATCAGCTAATGACATGACCCCCTTCTCACCCGCCCCCCCCCCCCCCCCCCCCAACAGTTTCCCTTTCAGGAATTGATTGCTATGTTCAGTCTCATTTTACTACAGTACCTCTATGATTCCCTCTGATTGTAAAGAGCTGTGCGATTGTAAGAAGGATGATGGTGGTATTCCAGAACAATCCTTTCCATCATGCATTGGAAATATGACACTATATTATGGAGCAATAGCCAACCATATGTACAGTCTCACAGCCCTGGGTCTTCATCTCTGATTTCTGGTCACCTTATTGATCTCAATGGTTCCATCCATACCAGCGCAGCATTAAAAAGCGATCGCAGCCAATGGCTCCAGGGTGAGCGCCAGGGCCTTAACTTCTCACGCTACTGACAGTCCTTTAACTTTTGTTTAGACAGGTCGTGCCACTGAGCATGAAAGGAAGCAGACAGCAGAGCTCATATCTAACTTTATAGGTCCTCTGTGAGCCAGCCATGTAACACTAATGCTACATTAGGTTGGTAAATGGACTGCATTTATATAGCGCTTTTATCCAAAGCGCTTTACAATTGATGCCTCTCATTCACCCATTCACACACACACACACTCACACACCACCGGTGAAGGGCTGCCATGCAAGGTACCAATCAGCTTGTTGGGAGCATTTAGGGGTTAGGTGTCTTGCTCAGGGACACTTCGACACGCCCAGGGCGGGGGATCGAACCAGCAACCCTCCGACTGCCAGACAACCGCTCTAACCTCCTGAGCTACGTCGCCCCCATAGTCATAGTTTATGACCTGTCAGGCCAGCGGCAGTCAAAATTCTTGCATTCATTCACAGAGCCACAGCACCGCACGTCCATCTGTCTACAGGTTTGTTTGAAATTTACTCCAAAACCCATTTTGTCCATTTGTGAGAAGTGGCTTTGTCAGTTGTTAGCTCGTTAGCTTAGCGCTCATGGCCCTTTTCCGCCTTATTTGTCCCAGAATCACGAAGGATCAAGCATCTGGCTTGAACACAAGAATGCAAGTCCTCTCTGAAAACATGGTTCTGAAGACCTGCAGGAAACACTGGAATCATTTAGGCCTAAATCCCGTGCCCTTCTGCTCAAAACTGCTACGTTTTGTGTGCTCACAGGAGAATGGACAGAGGAGGTACGGGGGCCCGCCCCCAGGGTGGGAAGGCCCGCCCCCAGAGAGGGGCAGTGAAATCTTTGTGGGGAAGCTACCCAGGGACCTCTTTGAAGATGAGCTGGTGCCACTCTGCGAGAAAGTAAGGGCCGTTTTACCAACATGACTTTAATGTGCTCAGTCCACTGAAGACATTTTAAAAGATGTGGAAATACTTCCCTTGAATGCACTCGTTTAAAGAGAACTTTTACTGGAAAAAGGATAAATCGTGAGAACAGAAAATTAAGAACATTTCATTTGTACTTAAGGTTCCCTTTAAAGAACCTTAAATCCTATCCCAGCTAATTTAATATGCTTCCACTGATGTTTTCAGCACAACTTAAGAGCCTGCATCTAAAGCGTCTATTAAGCCACAGGAAGATATATACTTTCAAATTATGAATCAATTTTTTAAATTTATAAACAGGAAAATAATTGCCCCTTTGATATAAAGCATTTAATTTCTGAACACAAGAGCTGGAAGGTCTATACTGTTCAGTTCTGTATGGTTATTTTTGTATGGAAGTACACTTTTGATTCACAGCCCACTGAGTAGCCACACTGCGGATTGGTAAAAATGTAACGGCGTGTTAGTTTCGCAGTACACATGGTCCCAAATTGAGCAATACCAAATTCCACTACAGTGGGCAGTGCGCAAACTTTGTGTTTCAGGATAAAAGATTTAAAATCTAAACGAAATAAAATCAGCTTAATATCATACAGTAGATGGCATTTTTCTTTAGCATTTTGTTAATGTGCAGTCTGGATGTTGATACAGTGCTTAGCTGCAGGGCTGTGTCAAATGGCACCATCTCTCACCTTACTTTGCAGTTCGGCAAAATATACGAGGTGCGGATGATGATGGACTTCAACGGAAACAACCGTGGTTATGCGTTCGTGACTTTCGGCACCAAGCAAGAGGCCAAGAATGCCATGAAGCAGCTCAATAATTATGAAATTAGGTAAGACCACCAAATGCACTGAAAACATTAGCATTAATATGAGGCTAATGCTTTTATGCAAGTTGTTTTTTGTACACCAGCAAGCTACTTAGAAATGTACATAAACACAAAGGCAAGGTGTAGCATTGCCTCGGGAGAGAGTCCTCCCAGTCAGCCAGGTTGTATCTGTGTCTTTACCTGTGTGAAGAGCACCTCCTCTACATGATGGGGTGCCTGAAGTCTGCCTGAATGAGGAATGCAACTGTCCAGCACAGCAGAAGTGCAGTGCAGTGAGTGGGCGCACAATGACAAGCAGTGACAGCCGCCCTGGGCAAGACAGTGGACTGGAGGGAGCGTTGTGGATTGCAATTGCAGATCAGGGGGGAGGGGCGGAAGAATGCGTTTGCAGACCGGTGGGGCGGGATATGATCCAATTGTGTACCTGGGGGGGACTATCATGGACACAACATTTTTTAGTTTTCTTTTTTTTTTATTTTTCCCCTTCTTTTGGCGCCCCTCCAGATAGACGGTGCCCTAGGCAATCATTTACATAGCCTATGCCCAGAACTAGCCTGGATCATATTCACAGTTGACAATCTGAACGTTGGCCAGAGTGACCATGTCTCTCTGTGTTTTTTCTCCAGGAACGGGAGGCTATTAGGAGTGTGCGCCAGTGTGGACAACTGCCGGCTGTTTGTCGGAGGCATTCCGAAAACAAAGAAGAGGGAGGAGATCCTGGCAGAGATGAAGAAAGTGACAGATGGAGTGGTGGAGGTTATAGTCTACCCCAGTGCAGCAGACAAGAGCAAGAACAGAGGCTTCGCCTTTGTGGAATACGAGAGCCATCGCGCGGCGGCCATGGCAAGGAGAAAGCTGCTGCCAGGTAAGCACTGGTTAACCAATCAAAATCCAGCTCCTTTTAGAGAACCAATCGAAACCCTGCTGCACATAGAATTATGCTTCTGATTATGCATTAGAACTCAGGAAAAAAAAAACTTTTCACCCTAATGGGCAGTATCAGAACATACAGTATTTCCGATGTGTAATGAAGCTGGATTCTAGACTCTGATTGGTCCAGTAAGCAGCTGCGTCGAGCAGGAAATGATGAGTGAGTGACTGGAGCTCAGATGTTGTGATAGTAAAGTTCTCTGTCTTCAGGGAGGATTCAGCTGTGGGGTCATGCCATCGCTGTGGACTGGGCGGAGCCAGAGGTGGAGGTGGATGAGGACACCATGGCCACAGTGAAAATCCTCTATGTCAGAAATCTTATGTTAGCAACCACAGAGGAGACGATTGAGAAGGAGTTCAACAGCATCAAACCAGGTTAGTGGATTGTGCAGTAATAATGGCTGCGCTACTGTACAGTAAATTCATGAAGCGGCGTGCCACATGGCAGATATGATCAACATAGGTTTGAACAATTCCATAATGTGTAATTCAGAATTTCTCACCAGCAAGATTCCTTATTTGTTTTCCTATTAAAGGGATGTCCACACTGGTATTGATACCTTATATTAAATCCATTTATACAGCTGGATCTTGCTGAAACACTACAGATTGAGTACATTGATCAAGGGTGAAACAGACTCATCCTACCCTAGATGAAAGTCTTTCTGGTCACTAACCCATGCCACTAACAATTTAAAAGAACCACCACCTCAAACACCCAAACCTGACCAGAAGGTAATTCAGTTGTAAAATATCAATATCAAGCAGAATTTTACTGGTCTGCTTATCACTGCTACTTAATATGATGACTGGAGGCCTGTAGTCAAAAGACACGTTTTGCTACATAAGATGTGGCGTAATGACAGTGAAGAGCAATTAATGCAAGACTCCACCTACTCCATTATACGTTGACGATTAATGCCTTAACACTAGACTACCGTTTGAGCTGAAGCTTCGCTGAAGCGATGTCACCCCTCAGCTCCCCTCAGAGCACAGATTCAAAAGATCGCTGGACGGTTTGCCCATCCCCCCATGGACCTTCTGAGGCCATGGCACTGAGTAAGATCCATATCAGGTGACGGGGGGAGGCGGACTCCGTGATTAATGGCGGGTCCCTCCGAGGTCCCGCGTCACAGCGCGTGCGCCAGCTGAGCAAGATTTATAACGCCGAGGCGAGCGTGACCGATTGGCCGAAATCCGCAGGGGCCGTGGAGAGGGTGAAGAAGATAAGGGACTACGCTTTCGTCCATTTCACCCAGAGGGAGGACGCCGTAAATGCCATGAACGCGCTCAACGGAAAGGTAATCCCCCCGCCAACCGCCTCCATTCAAGGTCGACCCCCGGTCCTGGAAAAATACCTAAAACCGTCTTCTCTTTGTCGATCACTTTACGCGGAGCTACTCACTGCTGAACCTTTCTCAGGTTAATCAAACATTACAGAATAATGGGCAATGGGTAATAAATGGGCAATGGGTAATAAATCAATGGTACAGCTTTTATCTTAGCTGTTCAATAAGTCAGATTTTTATTAATGCTACTCAACTAGAAGGTTTAATGAGTAGACTGTTCCTTAAAAAAGGCTTACCATTCAATGATGAGATTTGGGAACACGGTACACACGCAGTACAGTACAGTCTCCCGGCTGCAGGGCAGTTCAGTGTGAGCTCTGTCCAAAGGTGGTGGACGGCTCCCCGATCGAGGTGACGCTGGCCAAGCCCGTGGACAAGGACAGCTACGTGCGCTACACCCGGGGAACGGGCGGGCGCGGCGGGGCCCTGCTGCAGGGAGAGTGCGCCTACACCCTGGGGCAGGTGTACGACCCCTCCGCCGCCTACCTGGGCGCCCCGGTCTTCTACGCGCCCCAGGCGTACGCCGCCATCCCGAGCCAGTTCCGCTTCCCCGCCGCCAAGGGCCCCGTGGGCTCCCGCGGCCTGGTGCGCACGCCCTCGGTCAGAGGTAGGCCCCATAACTCCTCAGCCTCTGATGAACAGTCTACGCTGTGCAGACGACCAGAGCAATGAGTATTACTCAGCGTGGGGGGGGGGGGTCAGTTCCATCTCAGTGTAGTCAATTCTGGAAATGAACTGAATTCCAGAAGAAGATGATGGGATTTTTTTTTTGGTTCATTAATTTAATTTAAATTCATTTCCTGAATTGACTGAATTGAAATGGAGATGACACCAGGTCTTGTATAGCTTGTTCCAATTTCATATGATTCACTGAATACCTAAGTGAACATTCAAGCAACCAATGAGAGCAAGGCACAATGCTGTTTGTGAGAGAGGGGATATTTCACACCCTGTATCTAATTTCTTGTTCAATTAAATGTTCTGCAATTTAGGCAATGGCATTTTAAGCAGTAGCAAACCATTACATTCATATTCGCACACAGCTACAAAAAATACATTCAAATCTGCAAACTGAACAAATTGCATATCATTGACTCTCAAGTACACAACATCTGCTGTGCAGATTACACTCATCTTGAATGAAAGACGTACTCAACAGAAAGGGTTTTGCCCTCATATACAAAGCATTGAAGTCCGCTATACATGCCTGATGAATGCACATTTACTCCCCCCCCCAGTATTACCAATGGGGCAAAATAATTGTTGTTGAGTACAGAACATAATATCAAAACACATACTGCCCACCTAATATTCATGACAGCTACCATTACATTTACAGTTTTTAAATTTAGTAATCTCTGAAATAATATATTGTACATACATTCACTTAAAGTGTAAATCTGTGCTTATGGTCAAAGTGATCTCTACAAATTAAGCACGCTTTCATTCAAAATGTAGAAGTGGATGAGAAAGTCAATACATGTCTTCTTAACTGCACTATTTTGCATCCCTGAATCAGATTTGCATGTATACCATTACAAAGAAAAAAGACAATGAGTCTTATTGTGTGGTTTAGGATGTATGCTCTATTTGATACCAATCTGTCTTCCACACCTGCTTAGTACACCAAATGGGGAAACTTCAATCTAAGATGCATTGGGCCAAAAAAAAGATCAATATTAAACAACTTGATTTTTAAAATAATATAATCATAATTGAGCTAATAATCAAAGCACTGGCTGTAAGACTCGGGCCAGCTGGGGTTTGATTGATAAGAATTGTATGGCTATGGCTGTACTGTGCAGGACTGGAAAATGTGTTTATGATTGACACTGAAAGTCTTGATTGAAAACCCGGATGATTTCTGGTGATTTGATTTGATTTAATGCCTTCTTGCATTCCTAGAAATTTACATGAATGTACCTGTAGGGGCGGCGGGAGTGCGGGGTCTGGGCGGACGGGGCTACCTTGCCTACGCAGGTATGGGCCGCGGCTGTGCGGCCTACCAGTTAAAGTCAGACAAGCGCCCCGAGGACAAGCTCTACGACCTCCTGCCCGGCATGGAGCTCACGCCCATGAACACGGTGACCCTGAAGCCGCAGGGCATCAAACACGCCCCCCAGGTACACACCTGGGACACAGAGCCGGAGCCACAGAACTGGGACGGCATGCGCATGCACGCACGTGCGCACGCGCACGCACACACACACACACACACACACACACACACACACACACACACACTCCACATGCCTGTCTGTTGACACATCAGGACCTCCTTTGCATTACTGACCTTCAGTCTGAGTTTAACTCGTTAAAGAGCAGGTTCTTTTCTGACTGTTTTTTTTCTTCAGAATTCTAAGTGTGTTATAGAATTCCATTGCTTTCAATTACCAGTAGCGATTGTTACAGCAGCATTAGAATGTTCGGTTAAGAACATTCCAATCACATATTTGTAATCTTACACCTTAAAGGGTTAAAGCTAGACATTCACAGTTGAGGGGGTAAAAAAAACCCCACAAATGACAATTGATCATACTGCATCAACTTGTAAGTTAATGTGGGTGTCGTGTAAACTCATACAGATCCTGGAAGATATCTGCCAAAAGAATAACTGGGGACAGCCAGTGTACCAGCTGCACTCTGCCATCGGGCCGGACCAGAGACAGCTCTTTTTGTACAAAGTCACCATCCCAGCTCTGGCCACCCAGTACCCGAATGTGTAAGCACAAACACTTTCTATGTCACTTCCTGTTCGTGCTCTGCTCTTCCTGTTTGATCAGTGCCAGTTTACTCAGCTGTGTGATGTGTAAACACCACGCTTGTAGAACTACTGAATGGATCCTGCCCTCTTCCCCCCTCACCAGGCACCCGTTTACACCGGCCAAGCTGTGCACGGCTGTGGACGAGGCCAAAGTCCATGCTGCTGAGCACGCCTTGCAGATCCTGGGTCTGCAGACAGAGGGTGCTGAAGCTTCCGCTGCTGCCGCTGCAGTTGCTGCTGCATTCCCAGGTATGTGAAGGTCCGTAAGACTAATTCCACCATCTTCTCTCTGGTACTACTAATGTAACAACAGTATAGAACAACGGGGAAGGATAATCAAACCCTTCTAGAGAGACAGTTTATACAAGTGAACTCAAAAACACAGTCCGAGTCACCTTATGTATGCCAACCTCTCAGCCAAAACATTTATGCATGTCATCATTATGAAATAACTGATGGTCTGCGTGCAGACACCTCTGTGTCTTCTGTCCTACAGTAACCCGATTTTTATCTGAATGCTCTGACTGCGAGGCCCTTTTCACTTTGTGCCCTTTGCTCTTTGCTGTAGGTTACACAATAGCCAACACCACTGCCACGGTGGCTGCCTCGCAGCTCAAACAGGCCGTGTCGCTCGGGCAAGACCTGGCCGCGTACGCCACCTACGAGGGCTACCCGGCATTCGCCATGGCGACGCGCGGGGACGGATACGGGGTGTTCTGAGACCAAACGCCGAGACTCTGAACGCCGTTTCGCCGTTCGCTTTCTGAGGAGTGTTGATTTTATTTCAGTATCTGCTTTAGATTCTATTTGATTTCTGACAATTTTGCGTAGTAGTTCTGTAGCGTTCTCATTCTTTGTGAAGAGGCGGCTTGAAAATCAGTTGTAATGGAAGTTTTAATTCACGTTATGTTCGAGCGCATGAGTGTGCCTTTGACATCTCTGAGGAGCGGTGAAAGATGTTTACAAAGCAACCAGCTTTTTTTCCTCTCCCTTTTGTTTTAAAGATACATGTGTTTCTCTCCTCTTGTTTAGTCTTAATGGTGAGCACAGTAAACACTGTAGGAAGATGTATGTCACTCTAGCGGCTGACCGGGACTAACAATCCCGTGGTCTCCAAAGGGCTAATTAAAATGTAGCCTCAGATTTCCCAGACCTAACCCCTTTCAGCCTCACTAGTAAATTGCAATAAACATTTAAATGAAAGAGAATAGCCTCTGACGAATCTTAAGAGACAAAAGGTTGTTAGAGAGTCATTAGCATTTCATCAGTGGAGAGCCGAGACGTAGACATAGTTGAGGATATTTCTCCAAATGTCTCCTAAGAAACACTGCCTTGCATTTCCTAATGTCAAACATAGACAGAGAGTGGGGTGGGGGGAGGTAAGGGATACCATTTCTGTATTTTCTGTATCTGTGTGCTGGAAGACATTAGCATGGGATGTCTGTTGAGAGGGGAATAACTGAGAGTGGAGTGACTGAGTCACTTTCATATATGGCCTACTTTTAAAGACATTCCTTTTTTTAAATATATATTTTCCCACTCAATATTTCCAAACACAAAATGCTTTTTCTATTTTGCAGGTATTAATACTGTGTGTGTAGGAAACGCAATCTATAAAGTCGACTAAAAGATTGGTCTCCTTAGCAATAGAGGAAGAAAGCTTTCCTTCCAGGCAATTTTTTTTTTTTCATTTTTTGCATGTTTTGGTTAGGGTTCAAGTTCACATTCCATTTGGATGCATGTTCAGAATAAGAAAGGCTTTTGTGTATGCCTGCTGAAAATGAATATATCTTCAAGTCCGAACATGCAGCTGATTGTGAAATGAAAATAAAGGCACAATGGCTTCACTCTCTGTTAAACTAATATTTGAAACGATGCCTGAGCAGTTACAGCGACAGTATTAAAAGTGTGTGTAGCACTTAGAACTTATTTTTGTACCAGAAATGCAACACTATTTGTATAGAGTTCTTTTGTTTTGGATATTTGAATATTTCAAATTCTACGATATATCAATATTGGTTGGAAAAAAGCAATAACGGAATTACCATTTGGGGATGAAACTTAGAAAAATTGGAAATGTAATAAAATCAAATGCATCATTATCCTGAAAATTGAATAGTACTGCTTGGGTAATTGCTGTGTGTCATTTAATTGCCCTCTGAAATGTCAATAAATGTATAGTATGCAAGAAATGTGCTTTCCTCCTGTCTTATTGGAAAATAAATTTTGCAAACAAGAGAAAATTGGACAAGTCAAGGAATATTTATGACAGATTGCGTAAACAAATCGAATATTCCAAATTATTGAAACCAAATGAATAAAGACAAAATCTAACCTTTTAATATTTATATATTACTGCACATGCTTTCATTAAAGCAAAATACTTTCTTTTACAACTGAAAAATGTGTGCCATCAAAATAAATACAAACACATACTCTCAATGGTTGACTTTAAAAAATGAAACAGAACCACAGAACCACTGGATCTTTCCGTTTCACAACCTACACTCCAAAATAAAGGAACAGCAGAGGTACATTTTCGTTCTTTAAGGGACAAATCACCCAAATGTACCCGGAAAGTGCAATAATGTTCCATTTGGGTACTAATAAGTACCTTTTACAAGCACAAATGGTACAAATGAATTATGTGTTGCTGCTAATGGGTACAATGTTATGTACCTATATGGTACCATCCCAGGGACAAGTGTTTGTACATTTCAAGGGACTAGAGAGTATTTGCACCACATAGCTAACACACAGAAGAAAATGGCTGCATTAAATCCAGGAAAAGGAGCTGCTTCCTGCGCCGATCCTTGGGGAGACGACGCGAAACGTGTCAGACGTCCCCTCGTAGGCCGTGATCACGGGCTTCAGGAGCTTTATCTCCTTGAAATGTCCGAAGTGGCGAATCCTGTAGGTGCCAGGGCGGGCGGAGGACGGGATGTGCCACTCCACGGTGGCGTTGCTCTGAGCCCCGCCCCCTTTTATCCAGTGGAACCTGCGCGTCAAGATGGTTCGGACACATCAAGGATTTGGCGGGAGTTTGCCGAACCCGCCAGGATCTCCTCTCATACCCTAACACGGGGGCCCTGGTTGACCGACCAGATCAAAGTTCCGGTGACCTCACGACAGTCTTAGTCAAGGGCTGCCCCACCCTGTTGACCAGGAGGAATGCCTGTACCGTGCTAGGCATCCTACCACACGTGTGTTTGGACAGAGCTCACGTAACTAGAGCGTTGAAGGAAACTTGGAGCCAATAGAGAAGGCCGTTGTGGAAAGAAGTGGGGAAGTCTGCGTTGTCTCTCACTGACACTGGAATCTCCTCTCCCCTCATGCCTCTAAGCCAGCAGACCCCTAATCAGACCTTCCCTCATAAACAACTGTGTTTCACCCCAAGCAGTCTCTAATTCTCATCTTTCATCCCACACGCTAGAAACGCTCCGTTATTGATATGTTGGAGGAATACACGCAGGATAAAAAGGCCGTTGTGTCCTGCTTGTCAAACGCACGCACATCATCAACAGAGAATGAAGCCGGCCACGACCTTGCGTGCCCCGATATCAGTTTTTATGAACTTGCAAATGTGAAATCTACAGACTGTGTCATGTGTAAAACCAGCATAAATTCCTGGATTTCTTCTGGACAGTTTCAGTGCGTTGCACATGGGATAATAATGAGTCAATGTGTGTTGGCTCGGCAGTACTCTTATCATCACAAGGCCTTGAAAGATAGCAGCTGAAGTAAATAATGTCTAATGACCACTATAAGCTTGCCAGAGATAATGACCAGATTGGACAAAAATACAGTGTCACATGGATAAGACCACCAATCAGTGAGAAGATGTCTTCTAAGAGGAAGTAGCATTACTTCATGTTGGCAAGGACTTATCTATCAATGTTGCCATTTATCTCAGTGGGTAGATTGCAAAATGGTTGAACATACTGCATGTGATTCTAAGCTAGAGTACATCAGGAACCAAACATATTATTTGAGGATGAAAGTTCATTGACATTTGACAAAAAAAAAATTCATAGTACCTTGTCTCCCAAGATGCATCTGTGTGGACTATATCCCACTTCTGTGATTGGTTATGGTACTCTTCTACTGTGACGAAAGTCTTCTCAGTCTGAAAAGACAGTATCCAAAGCTTCAGTGGGGTCTTGTATGGTATGCCTGAATTATGATAGTGTGATATTTCTTGCTGTGATGTTTTCTGTGTCACTGCCCATAACAATATGCCACAAACAGCATTTCTTTCATTGATCATTTACTAGCATCATGTAAACAGCATCCTTTAAGACAATGTTTGTTGGCGATGGGTTCAGGATAGCATTTTAGGTGGTATGTTATGAGTTGTTGCAACTGCTTTTTGTATCTCTTCCTTCTGTAACATATATTTCATGTATTTCATGCATAATGCCATGTTAGCCTTTTAAGCAGCTCTGAATAACAGCTTGTGGAATAATAAATAATATTTTGTTGAAGAATCACAACTGCTCAAAACCTCAGGAACACACAAATTCAGCGACAGCATCGTCAGCAGCTGTCAGCATCGTCTCACCATGTCTCCAGAGTTCCTGGGATTCCCGCTGACAAACGTTACAGAGGCGACTTCTCCCTGGAACAGCATCAAACGCTTTTCATGCACATGCTGACAACTGAGCTTACGTAACTTGTTCATCTTAATGAAATGTGACACTGGGGGGGAAGGGGGGTGGGTGGGCGGGTGGGCGGATGGGGAAGTTCTGTCAGCTTCACTTTAATAATCCAGAGATAATGGAACAGACACACAGCGCGTAGGCGCTGACGCATCTTACCGTCGTGTACTGGGGCAGGACTTGCTCCAGCACTTCACCGAAGCTGGTGTTCTCCGGCTTTTTGTCCGCTGGGACAAGAGGCATCAGGGTGAAGAGCTGGCTCTCGTTGAAGAAGGGGGGCTCGGGACCTGCCGGCAGCTCGCCCTCGCTACCCTGGCGAGGAGAACACAGGGGTACGAAAAGCCCAGAGGAATTAAAGGAGAGGACAATCTGACTGAACAGGGTTGCGTGTGCACTTCTCACAGAACTGCTGATGCACCCAGCTATCTGCAGCCTGAAAGGACCTGCAGCTATTGGTTCATGCAGTGGGCAGGAAAGGAGATGCCATTCCATATCTAACACAAGATATGTCAGCTCTTCGGCATTATTTTATTCATTAGGCCATGTCTCGAGGTGGAGTCGCCTACAGTAGGCGTGGAGGGTGAACGAGGGCTCGTGGCAATGCTCACCCCAGCAATGGCCCTGGCCAGGCCTCTGTAGAGCTGTACGTAAGCAGAGAGGGTGTGGGGTCCATAGATGGTGGACGCTGCTTCGTAGCGCTGGATCTGTAAGGACGACAGTCTTTATGTCACTGTGTGCTGTGGCCAGTGAGAGTGGAACCCTGGATGTTGACCTTCACCCCCCCCCCCCACCCCATTTTTTTTTAGGATAGCACCCATTCAGAAGGCCTGAGTCCCCAGGTCACCGGAGCTTAACGGAGGCTGTTACCACCCAAAGCCAGGGAAAACGCAGTCACTTCGGATAACCGATTAACTTCAGACACGCATTTCCACAAGCACGCAAAACCCATCGCGTGCAATTCGAGGACGGCGAGCGGTGGCGGAATGACATAGTTTGACGCCACGGTCAATTTAAATTTAATCGATTATATAAATGAAATTCATAAAGCGACTCAATGAAGTGCTGATCCAATTTCCCCTGCTCATATCCTAACCATATCCTTTAGGAGCTAAAAGACAAGACTGATCCTAGACCAGTATCCTTGTCTTATACTATAAATATGCAAATAGCAAATTGACAATCACTGGCGACACACCTGCCATGGCAACAATAATTCAGCCATAGCTTAGTACCTGATACTCCTCATAGGTGGTGATGTAGTGGGTGTAGACATTACACAGTCCAGCAATGACCACTTCTGTGTTGGCAAAGTCACCACGGGCCTCCAGTTCCTGGAAAAATGTATAAGAGGCTCTAACATACCTGCGCATTAAGAACATAAAACTACATACTAATATTAGACTAAATGGGTTCAAAATGATGGCATATGTTGTAAGCACAGTACTGTAAGCATATAGTATATAAATGTGGAGGAGAGAGATTCTTTTGCTGTTTATAAAAATGTTAGCCTGAGTCGCATGTAAGATTCTCACCTGTTTCACTGCTTCTCTTATCCTTCTCCCTGACATGGTGCTGCAAAACATTAACAAAGTCTATGATTCACACACACACACACACACACACACACACACACACAAGCACTTCCTCTGAATTAAACCAACACATCCGCCATTAACAAGCACACGTGTGAAACAATTGGCTTTTGTGCCTCTAGGAAGCAACTGTCAAGTATTTGCATATTTGTTCACTGTGTAACTAGGAAGATGAAGCCAGAGACGGGACAGCGACCGTATGCGCTGACTATCATACATTTACTGAAGTTATCTTGAGCAAACTCACAGAGTAAAAGACATTGTTATGGCGTCATCTGCGCAAACAAAGTGCCATGCTTTTTATATTAATTAAATGGCATGGTTATTAGCTACTCATTACGAGTGACTCGCTGATTTGTACCAGTCGCAGTAGCTATTAAGAGCCTCCTTGATTGGTTTGTGTGAGTTGGTGATTGACAGGTTATGGTATGTAGCTCCACCCATTATCCGTGGTTCTTGAAGCTTCATTTTGACATCACTGCTTTTTTCTATGGCAGCACTGGAGAATCGAAGCGGACCTCAAACACTCGTAGTCAGGGAAACATCAAAGGAAACTCACGTCACTTCTCCTGGGATGGCGACGACGGCCACGTTTCCGATGGTGATCATCTGCACGTCCACAATGTCGGGGTGCCACGGGAGGGGCTTCTTCATCTAAACAGAGGGAGAAAGAGAGAGAGCGAGAGAGATAGAGAGAATACATATATGCACAGTCACATGTAGAGAGATACAGACATAGACGTAGGCAGACAGATAGATATAGAACAAGAGAGATAAGAGATAGATTTTATTTAACCCCCAATGGGAAACTGATTTGTACAACAGCAGTGACAATGCAAAACAGCGACATTATCAAAATAGACAATAGGCAACAATACCATAGAAGCAATAATCCTTGGTCACAAAATACAAAAATGAACACCCCTGTGCAGTGTAAGGACAATGAACACCGCTGTGCAGTGTAAGGACAATGAACACCCCTGTGCACTGTAAGGACAATGAACACCTCTGTGCACTGTAGTGATAAAGCTCCACAGCTCTATCAGAGCACAGTACTGACACTATCACACAGTCATTCGTATGGTCACTGAAGCAGAGGGGGCGGAGACTCACCTCTCCCGTGCTAAAGAGGATGGGCTTGGGCCTGTGGCAGTCCTGCGTCTCATTGGAAGGCGTTCCCAGCAGAGCGTCCCGAATGTCATCCCAGAACGGATCCCCCTCTACCGCCCCTAAGCGTACATACATACATGCAATAAAGTTTTATTAACACATATACCATAGAAATCACAAAAATTATGTATTTTTTGGTTTGTTTGCTTACCCTGTGTGAAGTTGAGATCGCCCCCGCCGTCTATAGTTCCTGCTGCAAAACTGTGGCCCAGAGCTGGTTTACAGGTCTTCACCTGAGAGCAATGAATAAAAAGTAGCTTTTAGGTGCTGAAAACTTTCCATATTCAGTTGACAAAAGAGATAAAATATCTAAAATGAAAAATAAATGGTTGAAAACCAAGCTGAACATTTTAACTGAACAAAAAACTTGTGTCATTCTTTGAAATTGGGCTACACTGAAGCCTTAATTAAGCTTAATTGCAGTTTTGATTGATTTAACAAGCCCATGAGATTGACACTTGAATCTCAGCAGTCAAGATCATGAATATTCTTCCATCCACAGAGAGACAAAAATACGAATTTATTTATCCTTTATATATGCAGACGACGAACCCCATTAAGATTGACGTGTCTGTTTTAATTGACTTAGCCAAGAATTAAGCACGCATAAATACATATAAACAAGCATGAAAGCGCAATCTGGCAAAATCCATATTAATAAAAATCAAACAGACTCTCCTCATGGTGCAATATGAAAGCAGGATGCGTCAGGGGTCGGGACTCACCGTGTGAGTGGAGTTGAGCTGGACCGTCACACTGGTCATGTCCACCCACTGGTGGGCCACATGGAGGACCCCTTGCACCTCCTGCTGCGGCCCCCCGTACAGCTCCTGCAAGGAGGCCATCAGGAGGTGACCACGAGCGCGGAAACGGAATCTGTCTGTATGTGACACCTGTCAAGCCAACAGCCATTGCCGGACAGTGGCAAGGACTGGGGACGCCTACTTGGAGTAGTAATTCCAAACCCTTCAGTCTCGCAGCACGCAACCTGACCCTCTGAGAGGGGGCAGCCTCACCTTTGCCTTCTTAAAAACGTTCTCTCCGATGATCCTGGTGCTTTCAAACATGTCATTTCCCGGTCCCAAGGCAACACACATTTTTGTCTGTGAAAAAAAAGACATTTGCCTTGCTTCTGAGAACAGTATTGCAAAAGGAATAATGATTTAGCCGTGAATGTTTAAGTGTGTATGTGTAAAGCTGGAATTTGCTTATTGAAAAACACGAAAGATGTGGCGTGAAAACCTGATTAAGATGAATCACATTTTAATAAATTAGATTGTTGTGCTCTCAGACACATGAGAAAAGAAACTGCTAAGCATCGCTCAGCGGGTGAAGCTATTTTACGGATGACTGACGTACCCCTCCGATGGGGCAGGAGCTGTTGACATAGTCACAGGCTTCACCAGTGTTCACACAGTACGGCCCTCTGGTGTTTGGGGAGACGTCTCCCAGGTTACTGGAGGCAAAGGCAGCCACAAATGGACCCTAGAAATGAAGTTAGACCGGCAGCATAACCAAGTCAGGAAGAGGGGCCGCCATTTTGTTCACCTATACAGATGTCAGTAGCATTTGAGCACTAAAGGGACTTCTACAATATGCAAGTGTACACAGTAACGCCCCAGTCAATCAAACATGTCGCCACATAGGCCAACAAGCAACAGAATCCAAAACCCAGAGCTAAGGGTGTCCTCATGCTTAGTACTCATTCTATATTGGAGGATGTATGAAATCAGTGTACTATTATACACCGCACCGAATGCATACATTCTACAAGTTCTGTGTTAATTGTTTTAAATGTGGGAGACATTTTTGCATTCTACTGTGTCAGCGTTTCCTTTGTAATCAACTTTTTCTTGATTTTCTTTACGAGTCAAAGCTCCGTTAAATTAATCACAATAAAACAAGTTGAACTTACATAAAAGGAAATTACATGAATGCAACTGTATTACACCAGCTGTCACAAGAGTTGTGTATACAGGGCAGCTGCAGTGTATAAGCCACACAGCGCTTGCATTTAGCAGTTGTGCTCAGCTAAGAAAACAAAGGTATAATTAAGCACATGTACACAGTTCTGGATTACTGTAAATGCCAGTGTAAATAAATGTTTAAAAAAGGCCACAGACCATGACATGTTCACAAGATGTTTTACATGACATGTATATTTACATTACATGATTCAAAGGATGATTAATCCTGAAAAGGAAGAGACACTACCTCTCCAGGTAAAGAGCCAATGTTCTTCTCTTGCTCAAACAGGTAGGAGGCATACCCCAGGTTGTCCGCACTCACCATGCGATTGGTATAGTTCATACTGACGGGATGGACAGCGAACCAGCTGCCAAGGGAGAGACAGCCTTAACCACACAGCATCCAATCTGTGAGCAGCAAACACTTAACAACTGCATATCTTAACATCAAGATGCTAATTCTCACTCATTAGCAGAGAACTGCAGGTCACCATATACAGTATATATACATACAAGTCAATGTATGTATGACAGTATGTACACAAACAATCAAAATGACACATAACGGTGCATTTTCACAGAACATGCTGTTACAAATCCTCTCATTAAGCATGGCAAGTGTGGCCAGTTACTTTTACTGCAAGCCTTGCAGTGTAGCAGAGAAGGTGCTGACATCACAAGCTCTCTACCTGAGCACTCCCAAACCGTCTCCATCCAGGTCCGTGAACTTCAGGACCACCATTTGTTTGTCCGTGTTGGATTTGTATCTGGAAGGAAGGTAAGTTGCCTGCTGGGAATCACTGAACCCTTACATAACCCTTACAACCTGTCACCAGTAATTTTGCTGGGCCTAATGGAATCCTCAACACAATCACTCAGTACGAACACATTTAAACACAAATCGAGTAAAATTTGGCAAACCAAATCAAACTGAATACAGTAGGCAATTGAAAAACATGCAGGCAATAGTGTTTAGGTGAAGTGGATTTTAAGATGTGCCCATGATGAGGCACTTGAGGCACAAGTTTTAACTGAGCGATGGTGTTTTTTCTCGCCAGCATGAACATGTTTGGAGCGCGCTCCAGAGATGACATCACGCCTGACCTGTTCCTCTCCTCTGCGGGGTTGTTCAGGTAAGAGTGAGGACTTCGATTCACGTTGCTGTCTTCAAGCTCCCCTTTACTCAGAAATATCCTTCCTGGCTTTAGATTCTTATGGGCCATGTCTATGCTCTGTGCAGAGGCAAGAATATCAATATCAAAGCCCCTCCCAAAATGAGGGAATCTCAATGTGAAAAGTGCCTTTTAGGGCATACTCAGTTTTGTGTATTAAAATACACATGTACATTTCTGAAAAACACACTGCCATAAATTATGCTTCATGTGAACTGAAAACAACCTTTACAGCAGTCAAATGTGCAACCTCTGGTTACAAAGACAATCCCCTGTCTAGAGTACACTCTGTGATGTTGTATCACTGATAAGATTGAGGAAATGGAATTGAGGACAGAGACAGACTCTTTCAGACAGCCGGTCCCAATTATACATTCAACAGCACGCAGCATTTTCAATGCAATTAGAGAGAGGACGGATGACGTACCTTCACAATGCCATTGACAATAGGCTGGATGGAGGGCTTGATGTAGCCTTTGCTGGTGATCATGAAGAGAGTGTACTGGAAGTACCCAGCCAGGCCAGAGTGGGTGTGAGTGCCACTCAGCACCACGTTGTCTTGTCCATAAAGGCTACCGTATTTGGACTGAAGCGCCCTCAACACCTTATAAACACATTTGAGACACAGCACAGAGATTGGCCAATTAATCGGACTTCCCTTGTGACAATAAATAAATAAATGGTTGTGAGAGAGGCCTGTGGCAAACCAGCATAGACATTCCTGCTGCGTATCTCCTTGACAACGGCAATCTGGCACTCTCCCGCTGAAATGTACGCCCCGGTTTAACCCAGCGCCCCGATTTACCTCCAGCCTCAGCCTCTGGGAGACCATGCCTATGTCCGCGCTCACGAACACCACCCGCTTGCTCGTGTCGTCCACGATGAAGGCCCGGCTGTAGAGGCGGGTGTGGATGCCCCCCGCCGTCTGATCCAAATTGGCGTATCCCATCTGGAGGGCGTGATTCAGGGTTACGCATGACCCTCTGTCGCTTTATCGCATCATCACCATCCATTTTTATCTGCTTTACTCTGCTGTAAAGCGTGTCTCTTTATCACTTATCAGAAAGATTTATCATCGCGGCGTCGCTCTAATATATTGCAAAACATTATGTGCTTACAGCCTAAGATTTTGCCAGTAAAACTGACATACCTTACCAAGCAATGATGATGAAGGATAAAGATTAAAAAAGCAAAAATTAACCAGATATTGCCAAACCGATTTGCACATAAATTTGATGCAGTCTCAGCTGCACTGTGTCTGGAGTGACTAGATGGACTATGGTGCAGAGTGCATGATGGGATACCAGCACAAGGGTCCAGAGGCTGCGAGGGGGGCACCACAGTCACTCACCAGGGGCACGTCCCCAACGGGTCCCGTGACGTCTGCCCTGCCCACCCCCACCAGGTAGGGATTCTCCGATGGCTTCCACGTGGGGACAGGCTCCTCTGGCGCTACAAGGACATTTTTTCAAACACCATACACCATAGTTTTAGTGGAGACCCCACAATGAGATCCATAAGGCTTGATAAATTCTGACTCATTCACTGTGGTCTTAAACGGTCACATAAGCCAGTATTCCCAAACCAAGCACTAAATCCAGTTAAGCTATCATGTAGACACTGTTTATTGTGCATTTTTTCAATGCTGTTAAGAAGGCAATTAATTAATGCTTTTAGCTACAGTATCTTATTTTTGAACTTCAAACACACACACATATATATTTGTATCACTGTCCCACATCACAGACCAGTTCTGGATGATGCTCCCAGCACAGATGCTCAGGCCAGTTTTCACACAGCACTTGTACCAAAGGAGGTAGCCAATACTAAATAGGAATCTGATTGAAACATTCAAACATTCATACTTACGCGGGTCTGTGTTCCATGTGGTGGCCATCACAGAGATGAGGCCCACGGTCACGCCGGTCATTAGCACAAAGAGCACGATGAGGAGGATCTCCAGGGTGCTGAGGCCGCAGCACGCTACCTTACGAGCCATGGTCCCCGTGCTGAAGAGCCCCCCCCATAAAAAAACCCCCATGAGTGTTGAGGGCAACCAGACGCTACCACCGCCACCACAACCTCTATAAGCAATATCCTATAGCACTGTGCCTCATGATGAGTAACACACCTACTTGAATGACACGTTTAATCTTGTGTTGTCCACATCTACACATGGGCTGTTTTTAAGAGGAGACAGTAAACTGAAGTAGCTAGAAGTCTAGTAAACAGCTGTGACTCAATCCAGATTTAAACCTACAGACCGAACGTGTAGTGCTCAGTCCACAACGACAGGCTGGATTTGCATACATCTCCTTGTAACGTGTGATGCGTTTCATAAAAGCATGCCGGAAATAAGTATTACATAGTAACAAATCAACACATAGTGAAGTTAAAACCTAATTGCTGCCTCGCATACAACTAAGAACATTTCCACAAAATCAGAGTTAATTTTTAAGCTCAGAATAGTAAAATAAAGTGTCAAGTTTGTAAAATGTGTTACTTACTTATGTTATAAGATGTTAACAAGTTCCACAGGTAGCAAATCAGTAACTCTTGGACAAAACACTATTGGAACCTTTCCTGTTGGGCTAGTAATTATATTGTGCGAGGACAAAGACAGCAGAACCATTTTATTGGCCATATTCTCACCTTATCACAGTTCAAGGATCATTGTTTAAATTACCTTGATTTTCTTGGCTCATGCATACAATTCTAGGCAACACCAGGAATGGTAAAAGCATGAGGTAATCACACAGCCAATCAGAAATGCTAAAATAAACCCTTGCATTGTATGATGACCATCACAGTGATGGCTTTAGTTCTGAATATATCTGAAACACCTGAATAAACTCAGGATTAGTTATGCAACTGCGAGAAAGATAAAATAAACTGCCATCATTATTTTTTTCTGGTTTCAAAGGTCAGACAAGTCTGACTCTTAATTCTGAAAATGATTAACAGAAAGTTATCAGATCAAAACAAGCATTTTCCAAAAGTCATTTTCAATGGGAAAATACAGACAACATGTAAGGCAGTAAGCATAAAAACACCCATGGCTCTGAAGCAAGGAGTTTTATTTGGTTTCTCTGTTTCAATGGGCCTATGTGGCTACACCTTTGACTGGAGTATTATTGCCAATGTATACAATGTATTGTTAATGTATTGTACTCATGGAAAAGACTGGTAGAACAGACATACACAGCATGTTCTGTAAATACATACATATACATTACAATGAGAACATACCTGGGAAACCTTTCATAATCATTTACCCCAACACAATTTAATCATCCACAGTTATTACCTTAGTCCATTATAACTCCAGCCAATAAATGCTTCTCTGAACAGGACTAATGCAGTTAACCCTCCATGCCATTCAACAGACTTGAATCTTACACTCCTTACACATCACATTTTACACTTTTATGCAGGTCATACTTCACAACCTGAACCATTTTCAGTTGCTCAAATCCAACCGTGTACCCCCCATTATAGTTACACCACGGGGTCGGAATTGTCTCAGATGAGGGTCACACAGGAGCGAGCCATGTGCAAGTGGAACCAGTGTTCTTCAACCACACTAATTTATCAAACTCTCCTGCACTGCCATTTTAGAGATTTGCCTTGAAATGCTGTTGGGTTAAGGAACCTGCCATTGGGCTGATGCGTGGTGTAGTAGGGATATATGACAGGGACTGAATGTCGGTGGCTGACTGTGGCTGGGAGCCCTGCAGGGTGACGTATGATTGGACACATCGTCAGCCAGTCAATGAGGGACCGCAGTCTGGAGGGTTTCCCCCAGCTCAGTGCTCTCCAGACTCCGGAGCACAGATCATATAATCTGACAGCATTTCCCAACATTCCTAAATTTTCAATTTCCAGCCCATTGAAACAAAGCTTTCAAACTGTATGCATCTTCTGAAAATGCAGTAAGAGTAGTGACATTTTATCTATTGTCTGTAGCGAGGGACATTCTGTACTGTAACAGAGCACCAGAACTTTCTGTTACCATCCAAAACCTCCAGTAGTTAAAGGTGCAGTATGTAGATTTTTTCTTGTTCATATTTGGTAAAAAAATTCCTTCATATCCCAACAGATATCAATAAATGACAAGCTTTAAGAAAAAGATTCAGTCTCTCAGACTGCCTCAGACTCTGAAATCAGCCACTCTTAAATTTCACTGTGCCTAAATCTTAATAACCAATCAGGACAGCTCTCTGCAAGGGGGCAAATCAGGACAGGTCTCTGCCTGTCAATCATGTTCTGCTGTCAGAGCAGAAATACTGCAGAGACAGTGCTATAGCTAGCCTAGAAAACAGAACAAGAATAGCAGAGAAAAATCTGTCAAAATTACCAGTTCCGCTTTTGACTACAACGGCATATACTGATAAAAAATTAATTGTTATATTCTTCCTGTGAATGAGGTATGATGTGCTTCACTCTCCCTACTTGACATTACCACAGTGGGGTCCTCTCTACAGTACTCAGATGACAGGCAGCACACATGCGTTTGCAGGGTGGGCCTTGTGGAGAGAGAGCTACTGGACGGGGGTAGAACTTTTTTTTCTAAAATCTAGGTCTCTCCCTCGTTTCTTCAAACTTACATACCGCACCTTTAAGAATAGAGAGTGGAAGGTAGACAGGAGCTGAGTATCTGGTTGCTCAAAATAATCTGTGCAACGTACACAATGCATTGGGGCAAGCCCATTTCAAAACCATGTGCAACATTTAACAAAAAAATATGGATAAGTAAAAGCTAGAACAAACAAAAAAATCTGAAAGTTTGAATTAATTTTTCTGTAAATGGCACAGGGTATTAACAATAATAAAATAATAATAATAATAATAATAATAATAATAATAAAATACACGACTCCAAACAAAATTTTCAGGGTGTGCGGAAGTTTGTCATTTATTTGCTTGTCTCCCTAACATGACATCACTGACAGCAGTTTCTCTCATTGGGTAGTTTGCAGGTTAGCTCTGAGGTATAAACTTGAGGAGAGGAGAACAGGGACGGGTGGGGGGGAGGTGTTAGGGGGATGTCACATTCTTTTTGTCAGTCATGCAGGTGCCAAGGGGCAAGACACCAACAAGACCTCTCCCAGCTATGACTCTCACCCTACTTCTCTTTCCATTGTATGGACCCGGGACTCAAATAGGAGAGAACCCAAGCCACACAGCTGTTTGGCATAAACAAACAGGGCAATAGGACAGCAAAGATGATTGAACAAAAAAAAAATAGAACATTCAGATTGAAAAATTTGGAATTCTCGTTTTGTTGAAATTTTCAAGCTTGCTTGCCCAGGAAAGACATTTCTACAAACTAAATTTCTTACATTCAGAAAATGGATAAAACATTGAGGTTGTTGTCCTTCATTCAACAAACCTTTTGCGAGACAGGCTTTGGGTAACCGCTTTGACACAGCAACGCCTTTTCTCCATTGTTTAAACCAAAGTAATCATGTACCACTTTACACCGCTATTAAAATAAACATAAATACATAAATGAGCACGCCAAAAGACTGTACAATCAAGATGAGGAAGGCACTAGAAAACATGAAATACCATTTTATATTTGTGTCTGTTTGCTATGCTTTCATCAAATGTAAAAATCTAAAAGTCTCTCTTTTTAGCATTAGTTTGAAAAATAAACCTGTGATGCACATAGAAAAATCTTTTTGCACCTCTGTCATGTTTATCGAGGAGTTACAAAAATGTTATTCTTTAAAAAAAACAAAACAAAAAAACCACATTTTCTTAAATTTTTTTATATACATATTATACCTTTGATACTGGGAAACTCATACTAGAAATTCCAGACTTCCATCCAAATTTCAAAGAGAACGGTATACTTTTTTTTTTAATTACATGGATATACTTGAAATGCGACAGACCTACAATGAAGCACTCGCTAATCGCAAAATACAAAAAAACCTACCGATAAAAGTAGTGCTT
Organism: Anguilla anguilla; assembly: GCF_013347855.1. Taxonomy (NCBI): domain Eukaryota; kingdom Metazoa; phylum Chordata; class Actinopteri; order Anguilliformes; family Anguillidae; genus Anguilla; species Anguilla anguilla. Next base: position 11,464,145 of record NC_049202.1, on the reverse strand, counting down.
ATAACGTGTTCTCTGATCCGTTCCAAAATGAAATTCTGAGGAGAACAGGGGGTCACAGTGCTGATACCTTCGACAGTGGGCCCGTCAAAAGTCATCACTAAAGGAGGAACAGCGAAGGGTTCGCAGGGCATCTTCTTGTGATTGGATTGTAGCACTTCGGGGCAAGTCTCTGCCGGTCCGTTCCCTAGCTTGGGACGCGCCCGTCGCGTTGCGGCGGTCACTACGAGTCTATCCTGCTGTACTTCACGTGACCCCAGTGCAGAGGAGAACGCCAGGAGAACGGCAGCTCGTAGTTGCGGGGGACGATGCCCTGTACGTTCCGTTCGAAGTACTGGAACATTCGGTACCACCACACTCTCGCGAAAAAGTTACTTTGAGACGTCTCCTTTAGCACCTGAGGGAGGAAAGCGATGTTCAGGTCAGTCGCCATTGAAAGGTACGCTCAAGCCCAAATATCAAGCGGTTACCATCCATTCTCTAGATATAGAAAACCGACTAAAAGAGTTAAGGATCTCGGTTCATTCAACAGCAAATTAAGATCCTATTTTTTGTGGAAAAATCAAATACTGGTTTATGTGCTTTATTACCATGTGTGGTTTATTAAAAATATCACTATATATAATCAAAAATCTAAAATGAGAAATCAAAAGATATTAGCAGTCAAAATTACTACCAACATGCAGATATTGAATGTCCTAACTGTTCTTTAGCTTGTTTTTAATTAGTATTATCATTTACAGACAAATTAAAGATTGCAAAATTTAAAGAAATTATTTAAACATGCCTTTAAATTAATAATACACACAGTATTCTTAAAAAAATTTCAAGAAGGCAATACCAGATCAATTAAAGAGCTCCAGTTCATTGCCCATTTTTCCCTCCACGCACAAGTGAGAGTCATGTTAAAAAGAAGGGTGTCCAGAACTCCAGACCTACCTGCTGGTTGGCCATGGTGTGGTACCACCAGAACAAGCGTGTTGTGATGTAGTACGCCACAACTACATCCACAGTATAGTGGTCATGCGCCAGCAAAATGCAGATGATTCCTACAGCACTGAGAATCCAGCAGAGCCAGTGGTACCACCAAAACCTCTTTGGGGAATCTAGAAGAGAAATACGAACATTTATACACAAAGGCTAAAATTTACCACATCCACAACTGCACTCTTACACATATACCGGAAGGTTAAATGCAATACAAATTGTAACCCAATGGAAAATTTTTCTAAGGTTATTTAGTGCGCTGTGGGGAAAATGCTGGAACCATTACTTGATTGAAAAGACAACACAAAACAGATTGACAGTGTATGTCATCAGAGAAGCATGCGCAACAGTGGCAACACTTCAGGTCAATAAAACCATTGAATTTTTCAGTTATTGTCTGTGCTCTACACAGACAATAACAGCTCATTTCAGTACCCGCAATACAATTCTTCAAATTTCCCCCAAACCCTTTAAGACAAAAAAAAAGCACATTCATGTTGATATTTAGTTAAACTGAAAGTACAGCACTCCGCTGGGCTCGCCATTCATTTTAGATTTTTGTTTTTTTAAAACCGCCCACCAGATGTCACTGTTACTTCAAAACAACCCAAACGTGCAGAGGCCTTAACACAAGAGAGCACGCTGTGTTTAAAAAGAGCAGAAACTTACACTCTTTGATGAACAGGTACGTGAGCGTCAGCATGACGGTGTGGCCGCTGTACAGGTAGTCTCCGCACATGTTGTGAGATCCCGTGATGGACAGGCCTCCTCCCGCGATCATCTTTAACACCCTGCGCATCTGGGCCTCCCAGTCCCCGAACAGCTGCGGAGGCAAGGGGCACGGATCGCATCGTTAAAGCGCGCTTCTGAGGCTGCTGGGGGGCTCGTCCCGTTAAGGTACTGCTCTAGTGTATGGACTAGCCCCGTGATCTGCAATGGGGTCTGGGCCAAGATCAGCAGACACGCAGGGCAGCACACAATTGGCTCTAGTAATGCTCGGGGGGTGGGGTGGGCAGCTCGCATCCATGAACCCATTGATCGATCAGGCACCCACAATCCGCCAGTTAAGCAGCACATTAACTGTGCTACTCCGCCTTTTGTCTGTGCGGACCTGACTTGTGAACAGCGGTGTGATTGCGGACATTGTGCTTCAGAGGAGAACACAGGCCTGCCTGTGCTCTCGAGCTGACAGTGGAGGTCTTGTGAATGACAGAAACACACCCAGGTATTCCAAACTGGACGGTACAAGCAGACAGAAGCATAAACATGCACATATTTCTCTTACAGTTCTAAACCTGCAGCAGAAACAATATGACAGTGGGTCAGAGCAAAAACGTCGATTTTCGCTACAAATTCACTTCTTGAACAAGGTCCTCTGGAAATCACGCATCATGCCAAACCACTTAAGGCTTTGACAAGCATTGAGGCAAAACCCGTGTGCTTTTCTGAGAACAGTGGAAAGTTCTGTTACAGATGGTGGTTTTCTAAACCGGGAGGGGGGGGAAGGCTAACTCAATTTTCTTGGCCGCGTCGCAACAGGAAAACAAGCGAGCGGACCAGCGAGTGAAAAGCTCTCGTTGGTCTCCTAAGATGGCGAGCGAGCGTGTCCCGCTGGCCTCTCTGCGAGAGGATCTCTCGGCATGCGCAGGTCTACGCCCTGACCCCTACACGCCCCATAACGGCTCACAGCTGCGAGGGCTGGAATGCACTCTCTGGGGGACACGGGCTTTTCGCTTCTTCACAACACCTCCATGGCAACCGTGCAACCACTTCCTGCTTCACAACACATACGCCTACTTTCACTTCACTCTACCTTTAACAGTACAAACGATTTAACATCAGATCAGATGTAATATCAGTAAGGCCAGCAATTATCTATCACAAAAAAAATTATTCAGCTCAGGCGTGGACAGGTGATATACCGCATGTGTTACACACTGACAAAATTATTCAAGTGACAAATGTACGTTTAAAGGCAATTCTTAAAATGGCAATAAGCAAGGCCCGGTTTGCAGCAAACGTACTGTTCCGTCCTGTCCTGAGGGCCTTATCAAATAAACCTGTTCGAAGCAACAATTCTTACGACATGTGATAGGGAGTTGGCACACAACTATCTGATGCCACTCGTTGAGAGTCCTCACTTCCATGTAGCATTAGAGTGATACTTGCTTGCCCTGTCAAGACTGCAAGACTGGAAACCACTTAAGTCCAAATCCGGGAAGCTTAACTTTCAAGTGTGACAGTTTATCAAGTGATACAGTTCTCAAGTTCTTACTTGTGTCACAGTGGTTTGGCCTCTTTTCTGAAGTGCGATATCAAGAAGAACAAGACCAGGTCAAAACCTAGTATATGGCTGGACCGTATATGGGTGTGCGACATTGTGGTAGCACAAGCACTTTGGTTCTAGCATTAGCACGCAAGTAAAGTATACTCTATTGCCATTTTGCTGTTCCACACATGAGAAATATTTTACTTTTTTTAGCGCGATGGATGGCTTACCTTTGGAGCACACTTGAAGTGCATCCCTGGTACTGGAAGGGTGGTGACATACATGGTGATACATCTGTACAGGTAGAGTGTACCAACAATGAAGAAGAACCTCCGGCCAACAATGGACCTAAAAGAAAAAGTAGCAAGTGGGTTATCTAAATATGACATGATGCACCCAAGACATCTCCCAAAAGTAGCTTTTGTCAGCTATAGGCCATTTCAGTGACAAATAAAGGAGAAATAAAAATAAGATCGTAGCCTCACTTTATTACATACCTGTATTTCAACAGCACCCACTGCAGCAGCCATAGGCCGACCAGCAACATGCCGTTGATCTCGCAAATGGAGAAGGCCCATTCGACTCTGTCGAAAATGTCAAAGAACTTGTCGGGCAGAGGGGGGTCCAGTTCCTTGGGGGGGACGCGCTCGTGGACCACGGAGATCATGATGGTGGTGAGGACGAAGCAGCACACGGCGTAGCAGAAGGCCACGGCCGTCTTGCCCCACTCCAGTGGGTAGGGCGAGCGCTCCGGCTCGGGGACGGGGATCTGGATGGCGTCCTTGCGGAAGCCGTTGAGCGCGCCGTTCCTCTTGCCCTTCCCGTCGCCCGCCACCACCGCGTGGCCGTTGGCGTGCCCGTTCTTGTGCGCCTCGATGTGGTGCTCGATCTTCAGGGTTTCCACCTTCTCCAGGAGCTGCGTCCCGCCGTCCGAGGTGACCAAGGACAGGGGCGGGCTCTGGAAGTCCTCCCTGGTGAGTTCCAGCAGGGCCTGGCCGGTCAGGGGCCCGCAGGCCTCCAGGTACTCCTGAAACCCCTCCTCCGTCAGCCAGCGCGACACCTCCTCCTCCGACCACAGGATCACGTTTTTCATTTCGGTGTCGGGGAGCGAAAAGGAGCGAAAGGGACCCGAATGGAAATCAGGAGCGATTTGATTGGTCTACAGTACACAGACTCCTCCCCTGGTCGTGTTCATCACGTATGAAGGACATTGGGCACAGACACTCAGAGGATGCGGCCACACTCAACTACTGAAGGTTTCGTCCACTGAAGTCTTCTACCATAGACTACTTATAACAGCACTGCAGAGAGGCCTCTTCCCTAAAAAAAGACAGAAAAGTAAGTTACTAATTTTAGCTTCCAAGTCAGATACACAGAGGAGTCTTACAATATAATAAATCATATTTCATTTCATTATGATGACAACTGGCCCAAACATTTTGCAGGAAATGCTCAACTTTAGAATAAGCTGTGAATAACTGGATGAGGAGCACAATATTTACATATGCCTTTCTTAAGCGTTAAACTACACAATGCAACATAATGCACACTTCTTTACAGCACTGTTTCTGCGAGGAGCGTGTAAACAAAAACATAGTGATTCCTCATCCCTGGACACTTCTACAGCACTGCCTCATATGGAGTATCAAGAATGCCGGTAGAAACCAGGCCCAGCTTCCAAGTAATGGAGAAAAATAAACAGAAAAACACCCACCACGCTCAGATATAACTGATTTGTGACTGAGGTAAGCAAATTCTAGTGCTTCAGTGTACCCTCAATCACTTTTTAAATCACTTAATAGCCGTGCACCAAAATACCACGGTGACCTTTTGGTGTGCTGCATACTTCACAACTGTCCTGTACAGACTGGCCAACTCACAGCCCCCAAGACAGGACAGGGTATTCCACAGCACATACTGTACAATGTAATGGGTCTCATACTCATGGTACTCACTACCACAACAGTAGAGTTTCTTCATCTTGGAAATACAGAGCAGCCAGAATCACACAAAATAGGCAATCAGGTGAAAACAGAAGAAAAAAAAAACGCCAGAAAAAATATCTAACCGATGCTTCAGATTACCAACTATAATAATTATGTAGTATTTATCAAAACTGAAAGTTCACCTTTAGAAAACTAATAATAATAAACAAAATGGTTCTTACTTTAAAATGACTAATTTGTATTGGTGTATTTATTTATATATTGCTTGATATCTGTTCATCACGTTACAGTACATAACGTGCGACACTGAGTCCTGGAAAACACTTCACAAATTAGTCATCAACCCGCAACATGACTTGGAGCCGGGGCGGAACTAAAAGGGATAACAGGAAAAGCTATCCCGGGCAATAACGGATCCAGGGAGCCCCTAGAAGTGTGCAGTGTTTCCTGCAGCGCCTTGACTAAGCCATTTCGGGGGGAAATACCCGAGCAGGACTGTTGGTCAAAATCGGGCAGCCCGAATTTTTCTTTTCTTTTCGAAATAATATCTTCACTGTAAACCTAACGTCAAGCGCGATCTCAAATCCACGCCCCCAAATATTTTTCCCCCTGCCTAAATGATTTCTAGAGCCATCCCTGCTTGGAGAGCTAACAAGATCACGCGAAAAAAATGAGCTGTGAACATCACCAATGCGTTCTGGTTCAACACAAACATCCATGGGATTGGAATTATGACTATAGAAACGTATTGCGACTTTAAAAAAGGCTGTAGGCTACTAATATCCACTGTTCAGCAAGTTATCTGGTATATACTGCAAAGCATAGGTCATATATGAAAGTTTTATGTTATTGACAAACTGGTAAATCGGGTTTTATTTCAGCGTGTTGCAAAGGAAACGTTAAAACTAGCCGGATTTACTCTACTCTACTCGTATTTACTCAATAGAATCTTTCCATTTTAACATTCACCTCATTTAAACTCCTTGAATAAAGTAAACATGTCTTAAAAGAAAACGCACGCTTTTATTCTCTTTGCTAATACAGTGGCAAAGACTGAAACATGTTCCAAAGCTTACACGGCACGTGGCTGGGCACCGTTCATTTTTTTTAAAAGACACCGTAATCATTCCGCTTTCTGAACTCCACAGGGCTTTCTAACCGAACAGACATCCAATATGGAAACAAGAACATTAGGTAACGTCAAAAACTGCGGATTCAGATTCATAAGAAAACATGCCGTTTACTGTACCTTGCAATTAATTCCCACTTACATTGTGTCCGATTGAAAATAACGGAAGCCTTCGACAGGTGGTTTTAACATGAACCACAAAACGACTGCACGACTTCAGAACATGTATCCTTCTAAAAATCCGACAGTTGGGGTATTACCGGCAGAATACAAGTTATCGACAATGAAGACGTGTAGCCTACGCTGTTCTTCAACTTGTACAGTTCATCTGCTCGGCAGACAATATACGCACAGACTCCACGAGACGTTCAAGAACTCGTGAGTGCATGTTAAGCAAGGGTGTGGCAGATCTGTTTACAAATCTACGCTTGAGGGCAGGAGGAGGGGGCGTCTTGAAAATAAAACGATTTATTGCGTTTCAAACCTAGATTGTAGTTCTGAATGCCGACAAATGTTATTTCATTCTGTTAAATTCAGGATGTATTGTCAGTTGTGTCAATGTGGAAATTTCCTTTGCCAGGTTGCTATCAGGCTGATTCATCGAGTTGCTGACTGCTGTAATCCATGCCTAGCAGGTCTGATATTCAAATAAATTCTATTTTATTTCACATCTTGAGAAATCCAAGTTGCCTTTGAGCTTTACCGCAGAAATATTATTAGCCAAGAAACCAACTTGTTGACTCATCCCGCAGGGAAACTATGGTCCGTTGCTCAGATTCTTTTATCAAAAGATCTGGCTCCCTCCAGTGATGACACAGGCCACCCAAACGTTGGAAATGTTCAAGCATAGCCTTCTCTCAAGTCTAAAAGACCCTCCCATTTGGAGAAAGCAGAACCTACCAAATACATTTAAGAGGAAGTGGTTTAGATTTTTACGAAATTATATGAACAAAAGGAGACATTAAATATATATATATATATTTTTTAATATTTGTTCTAGCCCAGCTGTAAGGAATTAATCATAAACTGAGCATACAAAACAATGCATTCATATCCAGCATTTGATTGTCCTTACATCAGTAGTTTCTCAGTGACAAGAGAGTGATCCACTTGTGATTAGAAAGTGACCATTTTAACCAGGACTTTTGCCCACATTGACTAATTTTGTCCAGTACTAAAATAATACCACAGTATTATGACCACATGTTTTCTACTTAAAAGCGTGTCATCAAGCTGCAATCGTAAGTCTTGTAATACAGCGTTTCATTTGCATGTCTTTACTGCAAAACATTATCTAAACAACTTTCAAAGCATCCATTATACAACTCTGGAACCCTCCGGAGAGCTACAAGTCTACTAATCACTTGCATGTTGCTCTGGTTTATAGAATATTTAAAGCACATTAACTTGCTGCTTTGAGGGTCTCAGTTCTCCAACTAAAGAATGCATTAGCTAATGTTCAAACAGTATTCCTCAAACGTGACATCCACAGAAAATGTGTCCCAAGTATTGACAGGCTTTTATAACATCCTTAATGGATTACTGTAAAAACATCAATATTTTGTGTCACATTTTCAGCCAAGACACTTTTTTTCTTGTGAGCAGTGTATGACAACTGCTTGGAATTTGTATTTCCTTTTGTTACATTGTATGGATGTACTGAAAAGTACTAGCCTATTTGTATTTACAGAGTTGTGTTTCAAGTCACTGTGAATGAGGGCATACGACACATTATAAATTAATTACCTGTGAGTTTATCACAGGTAATTAGTTTTCCAGAACTGTCTTTTGCTGGTTTTGCCATTTGTGACCCATTGTTATATTTCATTTAAAATAGGCAGACCAAGAACTATAATATTATCATGGGGGAACAGAAAAGTACAGCCGAGTCACAGAAGCATGCCACCTTTAGGTCAGCCAACCTGGGTCTCGTCTTGCATCATACTGTATCTGAAAGGGAGCTAGGAGAAAGTTGCAGGCATGCCTGGAGGTAATATAAATACACAAAACAATGGGCACATTAATAAGTAATTGCACCTGGGCTAATGTAAACATGCAGTTACAGGCTACCTTTCCCCACACTTCCAAGAGTGATATCCACACCTGTGTTATACAGGGCAGAGAACTACTACACTGATATTACAATTTTCATGTTGGTATAAAAATACACTTTAATCAGTCATTTAAAATCCAAACAGTAACTCAGGAATGTAACATTCCACCCACACCACAAAGGGAAATCAAGTGCTCACGAAATGCCCTGTTAAATGGTGAAATGAGAATGATAAGTTATTGGGGTTAAGTGCGTGATCGCCTCCGCCTAATAGCACCTCATAAAATAGGTGTTGATTACTTTCTTGGGATGAGACGATGCTAGCCTGGGCTATGTCACTGCATCATTAGCTATCCATCAAGGTTTGTGAATTGTTCATAACCACAAAACTTTTAAAAATAAACCATAGTTCTTAATGTAGAAGTTAGACACAGGCAGCAAGTATCAAACAATTAGAGAAAACATTGCAAACTTTTAAGAATGTATTCCTAGTGCTTACTACACATCACTCAAAAACAATAGCGGATTTTTGATGATATTTAAGATTCTGATAAACACCTTACTTCACAAGTCTTCCACATAAACAAAGCCATTTACAAAAAAACATTTAAACACTAGACTGGTACGATTTTAAGTTAAAATCGTTGTAAATACCCAAACTCCTGCAGTATACGAAGTATTCCTAAAAGCCAGGAAAATAGCTCCAACTGCGAATGATGTTACATTGCTCTTAGCTCACCCGGTGGCCCAACAGCTCAAAGCCCTAAAATGGCATCTGTGCAAGATTTACAAATGTTTAAACTGGCCGCCTCGCACACAGAGCGAAGGGGAGAGGGGAACCAGATGCTGTGTTCGGCAGTGGAAGTGGGACTCTGAAGGCTGATATAGATCAGGAACCAGGAAAAGCGTGGAGTTCAGCCTGACGCTTCCCACATGGTCCCATAAAAGTGACGGGAGGAGACGATTCCCAAGGGGACCTCGAGGTTCGCCATCCCAAACCACGTGGCTATCCACTGGCCTTTTGCAGCACACCGTTTGCTGTGTAGCAGAGACACCGTTAAACCTCAAGGTCTCTCAACGAATTAGAAATGGTTAAAGGAGGGGAAAAAAATTACGTAGCCACAGATGTCTTTCCACTTGGATGGAAGCGGTCCAAATTTTGAATACATAAAGCAACTGCTTTACTTGAACGCATAAAGCTGAAATTCAAAATAGATGAAGCAAGAGGCTACGTCTGCGTTACTTTAGCTCAGAATTTCATTCAACAATATCGAGAGCACAGCAACAGACAGATCAAATTCCAGCCGCAAGGTAGTCTCCCGGTAACATTTCATCTGGAAGATGATAATAATATGCATATTATGTAGCCTACCTTTGTGAAGCTTCTTCATGAAAAGCCCCTGGTTCTACCTCAAAATGTGTACTTGTTAGGCAAGCACACTGATATTTATTGAACTGGAGAGAATGTTTATGCATTTCACCCAACCAACGCTACTCAGTTACTTAACGTACCATAAGTGTTTCCCGTTGGCCTTTCTGAGAAACGCTGTCCATGCGTAGCGATGCCCTCATAGACTTCAGTTTGCCAAAACTGGCACTCAAATTTGGTAAACAAAATCTTCAAAGAATACCAAACAGTGGACTTCTCAAGACGCATGTGCTGTTCACCCATTCTCTCCTGTTGTGAGTGAAAACTCCCTTTCCTACTTGGGTGTCACCTTAAAAAAAAAGGGGGAGGGGGGGGAAGCGAGAGCAGCACAATGAGGGTTTCTGGAGGAGGGGAAGGAGCCAGAGAAGGGTAATGCGGATTCAGTCGGTGACAGTCCTGTAGCTTGGGTTACTGTTACACAAGCGTGGGAAAGGGAATCTGCTGCCAAGTCAGGCTCGTCTCACTGCGCCCATGGTTCGCGGATCAAACACCCAGTTTCTGCACCCGGAAGGGAAACTTCTGGAAACGGACACACAATAGCCCCCAGAGAACGCCGGTACTCTCACCAGAGATCAGGGTGGAGGGGCGGGGGGAGGGCAAGGCAGGACGTGTAAAACGCATACAACCATTTTTTACTGACGAGCCTTTTCACAGGACTTCCTGTCTCTGTGTCCAGCGTGTGACACTGGAAATGCTGCTGAATTGCAGGTAATTGTGAAGGCCCAATGGGATCATTTCAAGGAAATTGAAAGGTCCCACCTTTTATTCACTCGACGCTTCATCTTGTTGAAAATGTGCGTTAGTCCCAAATCTGAGGTCATGAGTCAGTTTAACAGAGTAGACTGGAATGAAAGTGAGAAAACATCACGCGTATTTTGGCAGTACGATTCTCTATACAGAGCCAATTGGTTACTTGAGGTTACCCATGGTATAGAGTGAGAACCACCCTTCACACTTGGTGAGGAAGTGAAAGCAAGCAAACCATACAATGGTAGCGTAGTTAAACATTTGCTTCACCCACTTGGTTTGACCCTGCTTTCATTCTGTGAACAAATAATGACTAATATTTAATGTGCAAGAGGGAATACTATCTGGTGGATCTGACCGATAAAAACCATGTGCAACAAGAAGTCATGTAAAAAAAAATATATTCATGCAATCCAATGTTTAGTGAGACACTGTAGTAGTAATTCTTCAGAACAAAACTTTTTTTAGAACATACTTCCAAAGGTCTGACATTTCAACATACAGCCCAATTATACATTATGATCTCCATCATTATCATTCACTTTTTGATCAAAAATGATGAATTAGTGAAATACTATATCTTTTCAAAGTCTGCTTTTTGCTCCTATGAATGTCAGCTTATTTTAATTATTAGCCCATGGCAGCTAGTTTCTGGTTAATGGAGTAATATCTTAACTCTCGAAAGCATTTAAGACGTGAAACAGTAAGGCCCATGGTTCGCCTTCTTATTGTCAACATCGGCAAACTGAGCCGTTGTTTATTCTCCACCGCTGCCCTGTGTCACACAGGCACACAATGAAGTGCTGTCTAAAGCAGAGCACAAACAGAAAGGCTATAATAAATTCCCCTGCTTTCAAACGTCTGTTTAATAAGCGTAGACATCCATCAGCTGAACGTCACAGTAAATTTGAGCCATGCCAATCAGGTAGTGGCAGTGGAAAAATGCTGGCATCGTCGGCCTTAGCGACATGCATGTGCCTGTATCTTCTTGTTCAGATTCTGCCCAGTAAACAGCCAAAACCATCAGAATCCCTTTTTGATTCTAGGGTGATGAACCTGGGATTTAACCCAAATTAAGCAAACACTGAGTACCTTGAAATCTATATCAACTTGGCTAAAGTGGTCACCCTAAGCTCAAGTATTGCTACCAAGAATATACGCTCTCCCTCTTCACTGAATACATTTGATTTGTAAATAGTGGAAGTATTTCCTGTAATACAAAAACAGTGTCTGAACATCCTTGAAGAAAAACTCACAAATCACAGGTAGTCTAATTATAATGTAAAGCCCATTAACATGCCCATTGACAGTAGTTTTATAAATGTAAACTACAGAGAAAGACTGACTCCAGTATCTAGTATCCGGTTCAAAAAAAAGCATTAAAACAGTCTCATGGTAGCACTCCCAGTGGTTTCATCAAATATGGTTTCATCCTGAGCCACTCACACAAACAGCTTACATCTGTGATTCATCAAAACCATTCATTCATCAAGCAATGATTTTCCCTAAAAGAAAGAGTAAGAAAGAAATGGCATTGCTCTAAGCGTAAGCCTAGATGTAATTGTGACATAGCTCACAAAACAGAAAATGAGCTATCTTGCTCACCTCAAGTTACGGCATCTACATTTTGACCTCTTAAAGTAGTAAGCTGTAGCCATGAAAAAATACCACAATCCCCCCAAACAATGTACAGAGTACTACAAACTAAGATCAGTCACGCATATTGTGTTCTGGTGAGTAAATAGAAGCAGCATGATCACTCTCCCATGTACACTATTCATTAAAACCAGCGTATAGGCTCATTAGCATATGACAAAAGCTAAAAAGCACATGCATAGTTGCTACAGAAAGTAAAATTAAAAGAGAAAGCTACTGGAAGCAATACAGAAACTCTTAAGAGCGAGCTTGGATCACGCGCACACAACAGACCGCTACCGACCTCAGGAAAAACAAACAGGAGGCACCTGGCGCACGAGGCTCCGCGTAAACTGTCAGTCGGCGTCCTCTTCCCCCAGTCAACACTCCGCTGGCCGTCGCTCCCCTCAGACGGAATATGTTAATCACTCCGCTGGATTTCAGCCTTTCCCCGTTTGGCTCCGGGGCTGAGCGCTTCGGGAGCCAGCCCCGCCCATCCGCCGAGAGCTTACGGGGAGCAAACGGCCTCGTTCATCCGACTGTTCCAAGCTAGCGATGCGTCATTCTGACTAGTTTCCCATTAACTTGTCATCCGCGAGACCGTTAGTAATGCTTTGGAAATGTTGCCTGGTTACGCCTCACAAACATGCAATCAGCAACCACTTAGAGGAAAAACTTAATATTAACCACGTTAACTTTGGCCAGAAAGTCATGAGCTTTCAAACTAGAGCCACTGCGAACAGAACGAGCTCATGTTTAGCTAGGCTAAATACTCGGTATTCAGTGATAAGAAATAAACTGAAACTTTTATTTTTTTATTAACATTCACACACAGTTCTCACGTTTACAAAAATGTAGCCTCTTGTTGCATATCCGATCTCAAAAAAGTCACAATGCGCCCTGGCAAAACGCACAACCAGAGAGCTTTCAATAAAATATTAGTACTCAGATTATGTCCATAAAGTGCGCGGCGCAGTGGCGTTAAATATCCCAATGAAAACTATTTGAAAGCCACACTCTTCACCAAGTTCCTATTTCCCATTACTTGAACCACACTTTCTTTCAAAAAAGCAGTTTCCAGTTACAGAACTTGTATAGCCTTACTGAAAACAAACAAAAGACGCGCACAACGAGGGCGCTTCCTGCTCTCACCTAGATTAGGTTTCACACACCACACACACACCTAGGCCAATAATATTCACTCACCGACTGAACTGCGCACATCTACTTGAACATGTTTGTCTTTGGAAGAAATAGTTATCAGTGGAAAATTCCAGGTCTATCAGCTGATACTCCCCTACAGTAAAACAAGATGAGATGTCGGCTATACCACGTGGCAATAAATCATATCTAGCTGTACTGAAAAAGCATACTTGCTTCAGTGAGGAGTGGTGAGCGGTGACAAATTTTTTTCTCACCTCTAACTGGAAAGAGTATAGGAATGGATATAGTTCCCACACCATTAGCCTTAATGCGTCTAAAAAAGGACTATGCTGACTGATTAAGAAGAGATCAGAAAGTAAGTCGTTTTCCCCTCCGCTATTATAAACTCTTCACTCTGGTGTCCACTGAGGCTGCACATTTAATTTCACAGCAGCCTTTAGTGCTTAAGGCCATTCCAGTGCCCATTAGACATTAATCTAGCCATTCAAGCAAGAGCTCGGCCCAAAGGACACTTGGCGGCAGTGACAATTCGCTTGGCAATCTAACTCACTCCTCTCCTTTTCAAAGGGCTGTGTCTTAAGGCATTCAGGACGTGGAAAAGTTACGCCACCAACTGACACAAAAGAATAAAATAAAGGTTGTTATCAAAGTGAAATGGCCCGCATTCAGAACGCCATAAAATGCTTTTAAATATTAATGAACTGAGGAAAAATACAAAATTTGAACGAATTTCCTCTTATCATGCCATTAAATATTTAATTAATGATACAATGGAGTATAAATACACACAGCTGCATGTGAGGACACTGGAAAACCATGACCCCGTTCTGCTCCCGACAGAAACTGTGTGTGTGACCCACTAAATCTGCCACCAGCGTCATCTCTCCACTGTCAGATTGCGACGTGATTAGGCTTTACTAAAGCCACATAGAAAGAGGTGGACGTGAGGGGATTTATGTGGGGGAGGGGACTGGGCCACGTCACCAGCTGGCCTTCTTTCCCTGCGCGGCCGTAGTTTAGTTCCCTTGCTGGTCACGTGACTCCCGCGCCAGTTGGGGGGGGGGGGGGGCAAGGCCGTATGCGTCGCAGAGCTGTTTACTCGCGTTAGGGTCTCTGGTGTAATTCCGTACTGTGCTAAGAGGAGAGGGTTCCTATTCCAGGACCTGACAATTAATCCTGCACGCTTCATTACGACTCAGGGCCCAGATGGAGGCCTGGCTTGCTGTACTTCTCAGAAGGAAATGAAGAATATTGTGTAGCTGAAAAAACACAGGTTCATTATGCTTTGTTAAGCAGGATTATACTTTTTTTTTAAAACTAAATAAGGCAGCTGCTTTCCAGGGAAGCCGTTTGGATAGTTTCCTGGAAAAAGGTTTGGCCTGTTGTCGTGTTACCCTTCAGCCTGTTGTCTGTGTGAAAAAAATACAGGCCAGCATCAAGCTCCAATCAATACATAGTGTGCACCATCCTCCATCTCTACTGTCAAAGCAACTCAGTTCCATTCCAAATACTCCTGCATTTTATTGCTTTTTTTTTCTTTTAGGCCAGCGTTATTTAACCATGCTACCCTTTGACTCCGGCTGCAAAACGTTTAGTTTTAAAGACACAACTCGCATGCATCAATCCTCACCGTTAAACCCAAGATGGTTGCAAAAGCAGCTGGGTGTGATGTGCCAGGTTTGAGAAGGTAGTTCATGGGGGAGTACATTTAAAGAGAAAGGGTGGCCCGAATGAAATCTTCTAACTCTGCCAGCCATGACCTTTTCCAGCTGACTGATGGAGGACCCATGGTGCATTTAACGGGCAGTGTGGGCAGCATCCCAGACGTGCCATCCGTGCATCTTCGC
This sequence comes from Anguilla anguilla, assembly GCF_013347855.1. Lineage (NCBI taxonomy): Eukaryota > Metazoa > Chordata > Actinopteri > Anguilliformes > Anguillidae > Anguilla > Anguilla anguilla. The sequence continues at coordinate 11,448,942 of NC_049202.1, read as the reverse complement.
GAGACCGAGAAGACGGAATGTTCCGCGAAACTTCAGCCGCGGCGAAAGCTGCAACTTTCAGCGGTGTTAAGAATGCAAAGCTCTCGTCCCGCAGGTCAATGATGCATTCAGCATTGTCATTTGGCGAGCAGGATCGTTCCAGAACGTGTTCTGATTTCCAATTAGGCTGGAATTACAAGAACGCTAAGCGCTGTGGAATCTGAAACTACTAAATAAAATTGTAGGTCTAGAACGTGCAACTTATTGGACCGCACGTAAATACATCATATTATTTCTTCACACTGCATTTAAAATGTCCAGCTCATGAAACTTTAAAAGGAGGCCGAATAGAGCTTGCAGTGTGACATGTAGGCCAGTACATAACCGTGGCATGTTCATTTTCAGTAGTGTTGAAAATGAGGCTGGCTCACGGGGGAATGCACAGTTGCACACAGTCCCTCCTTGTGTTTCTGCCATTCCCGTCACTCACTGCTACACAGTCCTCCATTTTGGCTCCCCAAAATACACCGGTTACTCCCAATACTATGTACTGCCTGGGGACAGGCAGAAAACACAGCGATTATGGCAGAAAACACAATGGTGGTGTGCAAAAGATTCATACCGGTGCACAGAAGGCTGCCGATGCATCCTGTTGTGCGTCGGTCTGAAATGCTAAAGCCACTGAAACCAAAAAACTGAAACACCTGAAAAACTTGTGACAGTGGGACCATCCTGTGTACGTGTGTCTCTGGCTCATCGCACTGTCTGTAGGCCGGTTGGGAAGACCAGGCCATGAAGCACACCAAGCGTACCAGCTGCGGCCTGGGGCAGGTCAAAGGTCACCGGTCAGGGCAGACGCAGACTAGGGGAGGCGGCCATTTTGCACATCTCACAGGCACGCGCTGCTACTTTTGGCTCTGAAATGAACCCCGAATCGCTGCTATTCTTGGCTGCTGAAACGGCCCGTATTTCAGAGCGACGGGCTGTGGGCTCTCAGGGGGGGAGGTGCTTTCAGGGGGAGGTCTGAAGCGGGCTCCTGATTGCTTGAGTGTTTCCCGTCGGGGATTTCTCATTTATGACCTGCCGCGCGAGAGTGCCCGGGCCTCGGGTAATGGGGGCTCCCTGGGCTTATGGGTGTCGGCCGATTACGCTGCTGTGGGATCAATCACCTCGTTCATCACACCACTTTGTTTTTGTGAGCACCTAAATGGCCTCACTAATCAGCGCTGCTCAATTATTAAGAGGTACTCTAAATCTCTACGGCTACAAGACAGTATTCATACGTTCTTTGTATTGACTAATCAGTGGTACCAGTTAAGATCATTCAATACAACTTGAGCCTAACTGAATTAAGGTGTAGGCCCATTCCCACTGCTGTAGGTGTGTTAATCTTGGGCAGTTTAAATTCCCACAATAAAACAAAGAGGGAAAAATTCCACTCTGCAATGTAATAATTATCCCACTAATGGGGCAAATCTGAGATCAATAACATCGGGTTCACTTCTACACTATGCTAGCGCTCTGCAGTTTGCACACCTGGATGGAGGCTGTGATTCGGAGGGTGAGTGACACAGCTGGGCCCCCACACTGCTCCAGAACAGCGTGTACCTGCTCTGCTCTCAGAGGGCCTCACTGTGTACCCGTCTCCAAAGGAATCAACCGCGGGGGGGGGGGGGGGGGGGGGTGTGCTCTGTGCTGCTCAAAGAAAACAAGCGCAGGACCATGACTGTTCTGTCATCGTCCAAACTGAAGGTGCTGCAAAAGCTGTTTTCCAATCCTGCTGTCAGAGCCAGGGCTGGGGTTGCTCGTTTAAGTCAATGCGAGCCGCTGTCGCTTGTTAAAGTGCACTGAAAGCGATGCCGTTGTCCGGTTAGACAGTGGCTCCATTGGAGGCGAGGGAACAATGCAATTGGGACCAGCAGTTCTGCTACTTCCTTCTCTGCTATGCAGCGGTCGGTCCATCTGTCATTCCCAAAGCCACCGCTGACTCACAATGACAGCCTATGTTGACATCAGCGTCACAGTGACAAAAAGAAATGTTGTTGTACAGCTTGCTCCCACTTGAAAACTCATGTCCAACAGAGGCCTGGCTCAAGAAGCAGTTGAGTCCTGTTCTCATAGACAATCAAAAAATGAAAGGAATTTACAGAATCACCAATTTTGCATGCAAGTTTTTAACATTATTTTGACATTCCAATACATCCACTGAAACATTTTGCACAAAGCACATTAGGCAATCTTGCTAATGTAGCTTGTCTTGAGAATGCTATACTGCAGGAATCGCCAACTGCAATAAGAATCTTCCTGAACTTCCAGCATGTACCTGAAGTGTTTCAATGTCAAGAAGAACACACAAAAAAGAACTATGCTCAAAAAAAATGGAAATGAAAGGGGAATAGTGAAGGTAGTAATCATTAAAAGTTCGTGAGACGAAGACTCAGCCTACCTTTTAGTTTTCATGTGAGCGTTTTGAAAGAAAACAAAAACAGTTCATCAAGATCCTGATCAAATTATACCATTTTATTTAGTTTAACTAAATTGATCAGGCTGAATTCACAAACTCAACAAGAATGTGTCTGAGGTGAGCAGTCTGACGCGAATGTTCATCTGTCAGATTCTTGTGATCAAGACTATTAACGTTCAGGCGGGTTCACATACACACAATATGAAATAGCCAACTTGCATAAAAGAAAAGGTCAAACAACTCAGCTAAACAGAACACCTAAACTTCATTACCTATCTATAAATGTGCACTGCCTTAATAATCAAATTAATTTTAAAGATCTAAAAGAAGGGCAGTGAGCAAAGGTCAATGATCAATCCTTCAGACAAAGTTGATACCACCTTCAAGCACTTTATAATGGTTCCCGAAGTTATTTCAGAACCCCTGTCCAAACATGACCTTTTCAAAAGGCTGCATATAACAGGCAGACTTTCATTAGGCTGCAATTAGCCTTTACAGACAGTAATTACCCTTTTCATTGATTGCTCTTGATCTGGCTTGAGGATTGCCTTTTCCTTTCCATTTTCTGAATGCTCTTCTTAAATATTCAGATTAATCTGAACTCGCCAGATGCCTTACGTTCCATGTGGCCTTGACTGATGTGCCTCTTTTTAAGATGGTGGACCACACCATTCACATGCCATATGTGCTAAAAATCACGGTCAATCTGAGGCATGTCGGGACGATTTGTACCTCCTAAGATTATAGTTAATTTTGCATGTCCTGGGGGTTCTGTTGACTAAATTGCTCATCTTGTTCTATAGAGCACTACCAGCAATCAGTTGATACAGATTACTTGTGATCATACTACAGAAATGTATCCATATTAAGTCTCTAATCTTTTTCCTCTGTGAATGATAATGCACACTACCATTTATGGTCATTGTATCATTTATACAGAGCACACAAAGCAAAATGACTTCAAAAGTGGTCGCATTAACAACGGACACTGCATTTTTTTCCGAATGAAAATTTCAAAATGAGAGCTCTCAACCCGAGTAGGCTAAATAAAAACACAAATCGCTCCTAGGGTTTTTTTTTATGTTATTAGCCAGTGTAGCAAAAATTTGTTTTGGTCAGAGTGCCAAAACATTATTTGAATCTTCATCATCCCACTAATCTCGCCGTTTCATCTCACTTCTGTTACAAATGCCATAATAAAATTACAAATGACATCAATTTATTGTGTTAATATTGCGAGTTGGCGTATTATGGCAACCAAAAAAAAAAGTTATTTTATCAGAACACCAATGAATTACTGTAAAACAAAAAATTTTGAAATGTCTGGTGTTCCAAAGATGCAGCATTCCAGGGGCTAGCGTGACTACTGCTTCAACGGCGTTTACACACACACCTCACACACAAAAAAAGCTCAAACTTGTATGAAAGACAAATTATGTAGGGCCACTTAATTAAGCAAAACCGTTCTTAAAGCTAGAGGAGATTCAATGACAGTGGTTCCCCCACTGAATTCTACAGTTAATTAAGAAAAAGCACTGCAGCGAAGACCTCTGCAGGAGATCCGTGGGATGGTCCTTGGGGTTACAAATTGGAGCTTCAAACGAGCCGTGATGGCTATCTTATAGTATCCAACAAATCACCCCAAACTTCATGTGCCTAGGGGCTCAGAGCCAGAGTACTGTTTCTTTATGCAATTCTAATTAATCCTCACAGAAAACCCCACCAGCTATGACAGCCAAGCAACAGAGCTCCAGGACTGTGATTTAATTAGAGTTCAAGTTAAGGGGCAATTTAAGAAGTTACGGCTGCAGCTTCTAGCCCTATTAGCGTACAAATGAGCTCTCGCTGAAAGTCATAGCATAGATCCTCTGCTCATGGACACAAGTTGTTATTCAAAAACTACACCTGGTTCCACACACTGGAGTTTCACACAAAAACTGTACACTTGAATTGTGCACTGCACTCTTGTATGAAGCCTTGTGACATCATGAATGTTTCAAGAAACATGAAAACCAGCAATGAATTTAAACAGCACTGAAGATGCTATCCATACAGATGAGCATAGAACACACATTCAGTGAACTCCACAGTGTTTGGGACAAAGACATTTTTTTTCTTGATTTGGCTCTGTACACCACAATTGTAGATTTGTATTCAGACAATTTACATGTGGTTAAAGTGCACATTCACAGCCTTTTTTAAAGGGTATTTTTATATACGTATGTAGCATGCAGAAATGACAGCACTTTTTATACATACCCTGCCCCCCTCCCCCCCCCCCAACATTATGGAGCACACTGTAATACCATCAAATAAATGTATTATCAGGGAGGTTAACTCTAATGTGCTATAAAGGCTAGACTACTGCACTGTGGAGCTGCAGAGCTCTGAAAGAGGCTATGTGATTATTTATCACACATTTAGGCTATTTGAGTTTAAAGTGCAGGCCTAGAACTTCAAACACACATAATATATATATTTTATCCTAAAAAATTTTTTTTATTATTAATAATAATAATAATAATAATAATAAAAATAAAAATTCAAGAGAGCCAATGTAATCCAGTATTTTGTGAACTGTTCCAAATTATGGGAATTTGCTAAATCTATTAGGCTACACATGTTAGGCTAATTATCACACCTTACACTGTAGATCAGTTTCATTGTTTAAAAAAAACTTTTGTCCTATAAATGTTTAGGCTCAAAGTTCATATTTCACCAGTGTTCATTTACAGATATGTGAAATTTCACATACCTAACATTAACCCATTAGTTTTAAAAGGTCCGGTGCAGTGCCTAGCCACAGCCTTTCCTGTGAACTGAGCCACATATTTGGGTTACAGGCCACACGGAACCACAATGCCCACTAGCAGCAAGTACGTAGGGTAAGCACAGTCCGTAATATTATCCGCTACAGAGACCCTGATTACATTCACAGTGGTCGCTCATGTGCAAACAGTTTGATGGCCTGGTATGAAGGCAAATCTACAGTGAGGTTAAAGCTGTAGCACAAAACCAGCATTTAGGCCTATCAGGATTCAATCATTCCATCTAGGCCTACTCCATATAGGACCCAGAGCTAGGCTCACAGCTGAATACATAAGAATTCTATGACAAACTATTTTTATGGTTATAACTGTATAAAACATATTTTCCGTCTTATAACGCTGTCTCAGGTTTGCCAGTTGAATAACTTCATTTCCTAACAAGAGAAAGATCTGCCAGAAATTATATGTCTCCTCTTCAATGAATCATGATTCAAACGAATTGCATTGTAACAGGTGATCTTAGAAGTGGATATTTAAGTGTCCAGCTGTCTTTGAGGCCACTAGTTCCATGAAGCAATAAGACATACACAAAAGGAAGAAAATCCTTCTCTTAAAAAAAAACAATGTCTTCGCTCTTCTTCTAGTGAACACAGACAATTATTTGTTCTCCACTGCATTCACTGGAGGCACATTATAAATTAAATAATTAGGCCTACATAATACGTTTTAGCACAAAATACACTTGTTACCACGTTAACCAAAAACAGGCCATCCGGATTTGGATTTTAATTCGATTAGGATCGTGCTTCATCTAAATATTACAGCTATGAGGGATGTCTGTTCGTGCTAACTGCGTCAGCTGTAGAAAGCTGTGAGCAAGTTTAAATGTGCATGGCGTTCTCCGCTTCTCGCGGCAGTGTAGTATAATGGGTAAGGAGCTGGTCTTGTAACCTAAAGATCACAGGGCTGATTCCCAGGTAGGACACTGCCATTTTACCCCGATCAAGATACTTGCAATGCGTCAGTATAGGCTATATCCTGCTGTATAAATATAAATATAAATATATAAATGCTACGTAAAAAGTAGTGTAATTGTATGCTAAATTCCTGTAATGTAATGCTCGAAATGGAGCTGAAGTGTACTACTTGCATTGAGGCACACCACATAGATTCATGAGTGCCAAATGTGAAAGGAAATGACTAGTTTGATTTCCCCCTGCATATCATGCACCAGAGAAACCACTTCCTGTTCATGACCACCTAACTAGAGGGGGAAAATAAATTTAATTCTACATGTGAAAATATGTCCATAGCATAGGCCTAGATAGTTCAGTGAATGTAATGATATTCAGAAAATCCCATAATCAGAAAAGGAAATCTGTTGAAGTAGCTTTAATATGTACCACAGCAGTACATTATATACAAAAAACAACTTGCTGTAAAACATACTGATAATTCTACTAATGTAGTCAATATCTGTTTATAAAAATAACAGGCCTAATAATGATCAATTAATTAATAATAAATTTACCTTTCACAACAAACCAGTAGCCTATAAAGCAACTGAAGTTGCATTGCTGCAATAGGACCCAGCTTGACCAAAACATAGCCTAAGAGATAGGCTACTAACCATAAAAATAAATCATTTATTACTTAAAATCATTCAGATCAACATCTACAGAAAATATAACTGCTATCACATGAATTTAAACACAGGGGTTTGTAAGGGCTTATATAACATGCAGACAAGCAACAGTGTGGAGCACAGATAACACAGATAGGCTACTAGGAGGTAGCTACTTTGAACATAATATGGCCTGCAGATTTTCTAAGACCACAGCTCAGCTTTAAATAAACTAATTTGACAGTCATTCTCAGGTGTCATATCACTGGACCATCTCCTCCAAGAAAGTGTTAATGTTTATTCTTCTAAAACATTTTGGCAGCTCAAGGTAAGCAATTAAAATGAGCCATCAACTTACACCCGCAATTTATCTCAGCTACCTAAACTTGTCATTGCCAACTGTTTTCAAGTTATCCAGAGCAGGTAAACACGTCACATCTGACATAACAACTCCCAAAACCAAAGGCAATTTCTTGCTTGTTTAGCTGATACATGATTAGCCTACACTGTGCTTGTACAATACATTAGAAGATTAATAAGGTGTAACGTTTTCCCCATACTCATCAAGCTGCAAAGGAATATAAACTCTCAACTAGGTCTGAATTGATTATCCGTTCCATGATGGCAGTTAAATATGGATTACAAGTACGGTAACTTGAGGGACTGTGCCAGTTTCCAGCTAAAATAAGTTTCTGTCTCAAAAAGCTTAGGCTACATTTCAGGTGAAAATAGCCACCCAATGCCATTAGCCTAAGCCATGTTTTCCTTGAAATCCAACATACATGCAGTTTTTCCCCATTTAACAGTAACTGTAAAAGTATTTCTAAGAAATGAATGATTTAACTATTATGAAACGCAGGATCACTTCAGCATGCAGCTCAGACCTTTATTTCGATACAGTTTCATTATTTTTATTTTATGAGTGATTTCCTAGTTTCTCTGAGTAACACTCAACAGGCCACATTATGGTTGTTGGCTAAAGAGGCAAAAAAAGGTGTTTTACAGAATTCACATTGCAGCATTAAGGTTCTGTACTAGGGATTTACTTTAGTTTACATTGTTTCGGATTGCAAGTGTTACTTATGTAAGCGTTTCTGTAATAACAGCCAATATGTGTAGACCTATAGTTACGTCACACTGGTCAATACTTCCACCAAACAGTACACAACATATAGCACAGAGAGGCCAGTAAAAGAGCATGGGTTTATCTGGGCAAGTATTAGGCCTACCATGAGGTAATTAAAACTGACTTACCATAACCTTGACAATAATCTAAATCACATATCACCATTTTTAGATATGAATGCATGGTAATATTGATACAGAAAAGGCCTTACACAGTCAATGATTTGTTTATTTTCTTTCTAATGAAAGAATCAATGAGCTTTCTCCATGAATCAATGCTTACTTTTCTAAGAGGCCTTGCCAGAGCTTCTCAGAGCTCAGGGGAAAACCAGAGCATGATTAGCAAGTTATCAATTCAGTCCCTTTCTGACATCAAAAACACAAACAAGCAGCTGCGCCAATCAAACCTAAACAGAGACTGATGGAGACCATTGGTGTACAGAACCAGAAGGCACCTGACAGAGTCAACCCACTGACTGAACCTGCAGTGCGTGTCCTTACCGAGGTTTGAGTCAGTAAATTGCATTAAAAGATTGCGCCTTCATAAATTTGTGGAGTCATGTGGACTGAATTTGTGGGCATGAGGGTTGTCAGGGTGACCGTGATTTGACATTATCCTCCTTGCATAAAATCAGATTAGGCTAAATAAAAGCAAGGTGGGCAGTCCCTGCCCAAACAATGGCATTCTCAAACGATCTGGGGTCATAGCCTTTCCACAGCCTTTGGCCCAGTTTCAATCTCACCAAAACATTGCAAAACACTCCAGAAAATGCTATTGTGGTCTAAATCTGTTCAAATCTTCTTTGGACAAAGCATGCTATGGTTATCCAATCTTGATTCTATTTAAATGTGTATAGGCTACTTACAAAATATATTTCCAAAATGGGAAAATGCACGTAGTCCTAAACAATACCATATTAATGCCAGTAGTTCATTTGTTTTTCGTGAGAAGACTAAGACCAAGACTATAATACAATATCACCGAGCAAGCCTTGACATTCACACTTGCCCAATTGTCTGGAGCAAGAACATTCTGCAGTTACGCAACTGAATTATTCACCTAGCTTGCCAGATTGTTAAAGTATGATTTTTTTTTTTTTTTTTTTTAATGTGAGGCACATTTTAGTCATAACGTCTGACTTAAACAATCTCTGTCTACATGTAGGCCTAGCTATATGTTGCAACATAATGACTGACACAGCGATCCACAAATACACGCCAACTGTTTTCTGGAAAAAAAAGTAAAAAGGTACGCGCCACCACAGTAGAACAGCTTGTTTGCACAGGAAGCCGCTAGCTGTGCTTGATCCAAAGGTTTCCTAAACCAGGATAAGAGCTGGTGAAACCTCCCAAAAAAAATCTCAAGAATCACAGGCGCATTCATGGAAAAGGAATGACACAAAATAACACATCTGAAGGGACAGGAAATTCACTTTGAGCTGGCCTCAGGAGTTCCTGTTGGTCTGGTATAATTAAGATTAAGTCTCTTTTTAACTGCACAACATAACAATACAACTGAAGCAGACCTGTAAGTTTACCAGAGGTGTAAACATTTTATCAATCATAATGTTACAAATTAATTTACTATGATTACCATCACAATTTAACATGTTTCAGTGGTTCAGTGTTACAGCAGGGCATGGGTTCATTCATTCCGACATGACACCTAAGTTCCCACTGTGTCAGTAAACCGCACAAGAGCAAATTTATCAGCAGAGATGCACCTCTTCCACTGGGAATCAGGCACATAGTGTTCATATACTGTCCCACCAATCGCATCAATTGCATCAAATGTTGCATATCATGGTCACTGTTACTACTTGAACTCGTCAAAGGGCATACTGGTGCATAATAATTTCTCTTGACACTTTTTTCTGCATTTTAGGGCAAGTGAAATTATTTGCACTTCTTGAAGTTAATGCTAAATACACAAAAATGCCATCTTGGCAATTCTTTCTCGTAATATCACAGAAGCTGTTAGTCTCTAAAACATTTCTAGCCAAAATGAACTGCATTCATTATCCAAATCCCAATGCAAGAAATGACTCAGACAGGCTAGTCTAGCCCATATTTTCCACCACAAACAACAATCTAAGGTCCGTCTACATTTAGGAAAATTCCACATTAACAAAATCCTTTACAGTGAAGGGATATCCAAGATGTTTCAAACATCATACCACACCACCCTAAGAGTGTAGCCTGGTATCAGATAACTGAACTCATGACAAGACACAAAATCAACATGCTCAAAAGGGTCCGTTCTTAACAAGTTTACTGAAAGCAATGCTGTTCAGACTTCCCCAGTCTTATATAAGTACTATTGCTGTATCTAGCCACTTACTGTCCAACTGCTAACTTGCTTACTATATTATCTGTGACTTTCCTGGAAGAATCTGGAACATTCCATTTAGCAAACTCCAAATTAAGAACAGGCTAATATTCCATACACACATTATGGCAAAGATGGTTTGAATTCTGCAAGTGCAGAGAGCTACTATTTTTAATTTGCACTTGCTGAATGCTATGCTAATTGTGGTGGTGTCACCATACAACTCAAGGGGTGTATGAAAACTCCACGATGCACCATTTAGATTTAGTAATTTAACACAAATCTAAGTGAATAGCCCATTGGGCAGCAGCAGTTAAATACTGTGATTATTTGATCAAAGAGAAACACCCATCTTAAAGTAGAATGAAAACATTTACTTGTTGGCAACAATCAAATTTTTTTAAATGTAGATTGTTAGCATAGCCTAACTAGCACTGGGACAACTGATTAATCATTTCTAATCTGTAGCCACCTGACAGAAGCATGTGATGCTGAGGGAGGTTCCTTTATTTCATTCAACTGACTTTGTTGTGAAGTAGGCACATAGGCTACCTATTTCATATCCTTTTAGCAGAGATACTGTGCAAAAGATGGTATCCCTGCCATGTGGTAGATTTGTATAAGTCAAATGTGGGGCCAGCTCTGTTGTATGAAAATTAGTTCTGTAGTATGAAAATGAGTTCCGTTATCTTACGTACATGCTGTGAGATGTCAGTGCAAAGTTCATTACACATGAATGCAAGTAAAGAATCATCTTTTTGAATCGTCTATGAAGACATGTGGATAAAAGAGTGTCATTTAAATGCATACACATACATTCATTCAAATGAAATGTCCAGTAGACCTTGACCACTCCCCCTTTAATTAAAAAAATGACATGCATGTCAGCAATAAATAATGGTAACGACCACATTTCAGACCCAAACATATTAATATGGTAACTTAACAGAGCTGAAGCCATTTGGGAGCCACTGCCCTTCTGAATTTTTGTCATTTCATTGTCTTGGATTGGCACTGGAACAAAGAGTGTTGTACTCAGTATCCTTCCCCTCTATGTGAACCTATTTTTGTTGAATCATGGCCAGAAAAATTCTCAAAGCATCTCCGTTACAGTTTTTAGCCAGGTTTAAAACTGTAAGAAATAGTGCATGTCATGGAGTTTCAAATGGTCATCTCAGCATTCATTTCTAAGTTCAGAATTCTCTGCCATCGCATCACTGGAGCAAAATATTATCTTGACTATGTTAATGGAATAAATTACTGCGTAGGAAACCCTATTTTCAGAGGATTACTTAGAGCTGTTCATCAATTGGGAAATGCCTGTTTTGCACTTCTGCCATTTCAGTAATTAGGGCTGTGCCCCTAAATTTAGAATAATCCGTGTAAAGGTACAAGTACACTGCCATTTCTGCAAGCTATATTTCATTGGACTAATTTCACAGACAAACCAGAAGCTCTCTTAACAACTTGAACTATACACTTGTTTGCTTTATCCACTAAAGCAAACAAATCATTTAAATAAAATTCCGTCATTGTATAAATTGTCCATTAGAGTAAACAAAAGAACCTTATCTCGAATTTTACGATTAATGTTCTACTTGCACCCATAGGCCTGCGTTAAGACTGAAAGATTAATTTAACTATGGGTTCCAGTCATAACCACTGTCCACAACAAACGGTGTTTTCCTCTTAAAACACTCGGATCAAGTGTACAACTAAAATAAATAAATAAATAAATAAATAACCCGTATCGACTGTTACTTTACAGTGAGACGGTTGCTTTAGCATTAGCCTACATGTTTTTCTGTTTGGCTACCATGTGTGTAGCTATTAGTAACAACTTACTCTTCTACGTCCCGTTTTCATTCAACAAAACAAAATTAGTATCTAGCTGGCTCCTGCTACAAAACAAAATGCATTTTGTGAGAAAAAATAAATAAAAAAAAACTCACTACCTCAACCAATTTCTTAAAAAATGAATTTAATTTATATTACTCTTGAACTGAATACTGTAGTCCCCTGGATACAGCAAATGATAGCCAGCTAGCCTTTATTATCCACAGGTGTGACTCTGCAACAGTCCTGGCTAGCCAACTAGTTAACACCAGCTAACGTTAAAACCCAATCCGCGGATACACGTCTAGTTCACGGAATATTACTAGTGTAACTAGCTAGCCTCCAATGTTGTATATATTCGGTGGAACCGTATATTCAGCAATCAAATTTAGTTATGCAAACAATATCCTATGCTGCTACCTGTTAGGTGGTCTACTACTGCCAGTTTGGATTTGCAGTCGGTGTAAACAAACCTTATTTAACGTTACAACTAACGTTGGAAACGAGAAAACTTCAAACCGTTAAGATAGCAAATAAAGTCACATTAATGACGTTAGGTAATAGCTAATCTATGTCACCGAGTGCTAGCTAGTCAGGAGCCAAGTAATGCTAACTGTTCTAAGGCAAAAATGTGTTCAATGAGTTAGCTAGCCAACTTAAACAGTGGAACGTTAGCGACCTGTAACGTTAGCAATCCAGTACAATACGTGCAACGGTATTTTAAAGAAAACCACCAGACTAACTAGCTCTACACACATTAATGTTACTTTGTATAACGTTAACCTTAAAGTATTCGGTGTATCAGTGCAGCGAGCAAAATAGCATATTTATAAGGCGGTTTGTGTTCTACCTAGAATAGCTACTAAATAACATTAGCGATTAGAACAATGGCAAAGCGTTCTTGTTTGTATTTTTTTTTAGGAATGCCGACATAGCTTGCTAACATTGGCGAGCTATCTCGCTAGACTAATGTAAACGCGAATTAAGGCCGTTGCTAAGCTAGCTAAAGCTAAGTTTAGGACCATAGATAATGTTAGCCAGACTGTTCGCTAGCTAAAACGGTCAGATAGCAAACTAGTAATAAAAACAAATAACTGTTGTTAGTTGCTGTAAGTTACAAGATTACCCATTTAGCAATAACTCACCTTGCGTGGTCCAGCTGGCAGGCCAGTCAGCCAAATCAGCAACATGTCACTGATTTAAGATTTTAAATCCAGTAAAATATGTTTCGTATATATTTATTTATTTAAGTCAGGCTGTATCGTTGCACTTCCCAAACGCCTAGTTAACAAAACTACCAGATCAACGGTAACCGTTATTTCAACAAGCTTATGTTAGTTAACTGACACCGTTATGGTGGGCGGACTCAACTCAGCCATTGTATGCGTCCTTGAATTTTACCTAAGAAACGCTTACAACTCATATGTTTATTGATCCTCGCACACTGAAGTCTGGGTTGTAATTGGTTTCTAATGGAAAATGAGGCGTGTCTTGTAAAGGCCATGAAGTACTCTGAACACACTTTTTTCGCGCAGACAAATCAAAGACTTGCTTGGATTGTGGTAGTGTTACACACCATTGTGCTTATTGTCCCATATCCAGGGCCATGTTAATGGTGGTTGTTCCATATAATGAATCTAATGTACATCTTTGTCCTGAAGTGTCGGATACGCAAGTCATGGTTTGATGGTCTCTTAATAAAAGACTGATTACTCTCATTACATGAATACACCACTTATAATACAAACTAATACAGCATTTTTTGTGTCATGCCAATTATTTTCCATGCATATTTTGTTACTACTTTGGATTATTGTAGCTTCAGGACAATGCTGTAATTACCACAGGCACGACTACAAGCAGACATATGGCACCTCCGATTCCATTCACACCAAATACCCGAACTAATTGGATGTTACTGCAGTATCACATAAGGAAAATAAAATCCTCATTTATAGATATTTTTATTCTCTTGTTTTCCATCATTCCTCAGTTTGGAAAGCACAACTGTCTTGGAAGGCATAATCATTTCTGTAATGTCATCCATCAACTCCAGAAGGCTCATGCTAGCACTTGTATTCCAAAAAACAAATGCAGCCAGCCAGTACCTCTTTTCATTCAACAATCCACCAGCTGAGCTGCATAGCCATTTTGCCACAGGATTGCATCATTTATGCAGTCACTCCTGTGTGATGAGGCAGGGATTATTGTGCTGACTCAAACTATCTCTCTGGGCAAAGCTATGGGAATTTTGTGTCACAGGACTCTTGGCAACGTTTCGATCTGACCACCAGAAGCATTAAGGCACCGACAGCTAGCGCTTTAGCCAGCTATGACACCTGAGAGCAAGGAAGATAGTATTGAAAGGTAGGGGGAAATTGAATTAGGAAAATGAACAAATGCAATTTACACAATATACAATGAAAATTCATCACACAGTTTATTATATGCCACAGACATATCATAACCTACACCTGTGAACTGTCTGCATTATGCTCAACTACCTGTGTCTGCAGAGAGCATTCATCAGGTTCACCATTGTTTGTGGGAGTCTAATGCTGGCTAGGAACAGAGTGCACTTATCACAAGCTTGTACAAGCTATATGAAGACAGTGTACTTGGGCTGAGTTTCTTACTGTATCCTGTGAAAATGGCATGGCCTAATTAGGTGCAATGGCAGATTATGATGAGCCAATGATGACCTACACTACACACAGCAAAACCAAGAAAGACAGTAATTTGCTTTTATCGTGTAGGAAGCATTTAAATAAACCCGTATAAATACATAAAAATGTTTGGCTTTTAACCTTTGTGTTGTCCTCGGGTCCAAAAACGACCATTTTCTAAGTTTAACGGCAGTGAAAACCTCCTAAATAATTAATTATTTTTCAGAAAGAAATTTGATTGATTTACCCAGAGTGACCCTACCATTTGAAAAACTAAACGCTGGCTTTTTCATATTTTTATAAAAGCAGTACGCCAGTCTCTTTTAATGGTGCAGTTATGAAATCAGAAATCATAACCAAAGATAAGTGCCACACATCTATTAAAGTAAAGAAAAAAATAAAACACGATGAAAAAAATGATGATGTGCATTCTGTAGCAAAAACAAGTGGCGTAAACTGAATAAATACAGTCTCTCTGGACTGTGAAGTAGAAAAATAATTATTTACTTATTTATTCATGAATGAGAGGTTGTTTCTACATTACAAATATTGATTTAGAGTTTAAAATTAAATGAAGAAGCTTTATCACATGGGTCTGGCATTTTAACCCCATGAACATGGGTTGCATACATAATATGAAGACAACACAAGGATTAAATGCCTGTTATATCTCTTGGTATGCCTAAATGCAGCCGTATCACTCTGAGAACGACTTACAAAACAAACATTTGTGAGTGACGACAACAAGCGCAAAGTAATGGGCCAACAATGAAATCAAAACCTCTGTTTGGGAAGCAATGAAGCATCTTAAAATTCTTAAATAATTTGTTGTAGAGGACTTAGTTCTACAAGTTATTCTAATTGTACTGCATTTTTATGTAAATTTGGGAGAGGCTAACAGCTGAATGACAAACAACTGTGATCTGACATGTTAATTTGACACACCCCAGGGCGCTTATATGGGTTCGAGAAAGCAGGGGAGACCATGCTTTCCAAACTACTCCCTCATTTTCTAAATTTTGTCTGAAAGAATGACCTCTGTGGAGCATGATGCCACACTCAGCAGAGCATTGTTAAAAGGTGGTACAACATACATACACATCAACATGCTATAAACACACACACACACACACACACACACACCTGTACTACTTACACATTATAGACACACTTTAAT
>NC_049202.1:11070474-11127974 GCF_013347855.1 Anguilla anguilla | reverse complement strand
GCGCATATTACTATCTTAATAATGCGCCCTTAAAATAACAGTAAATACTGCGCCATTGACTTAAGACCAGGTTTTTGTCGGTCAATCGCTTTCCGCTGCCTCAAGATAGCAATGCACCAACACTGTGCCCCACCACACCTACCTCATTTTAAGACCAACACACCCATGGGTGCTCAGATGGGTGCAAGTACATTTGCTATACAACGTGGGTGCTGGACGGGAAAACGACAACTGCGTCGGTCTGAAACTAGCAAAGACACTTGCGTTTCGCTTGGCGCCGTTTTGCACCGGGTGTAAGATAGAGCCCTACAGCCTTCAATCACCCTGCCAATTACGCACTTTTTTTGACTAAATGCAAAAACTACGTGAAAAGCGTATAAAGCTCAGGTGTCTTCAACAATTAGTCAGTCAAACTTTATTAATTAAAAGAAAACAAAGCACACGCTGTGTGCACCACATGACTGGTTCCAAAAAACAGCACATCTCATTAAATAACTAATGAGCCATTGAAGTGACCTCTATGAGATTAGATGCAAGCTGCCTGACCTCTCATCTGAAACAAGCAAGGCGTAAATAATTTTTTTTTTTAATTCAAGAGATTAAAACTACTCTGATCCATGTGATCTCAGTTGGGACCTCATATGCCTTCATATTCACCTGTGCTCTAAGAAGCCTGCTAGTCGCATAGCTCTAAGCACAGGAGCCACACAGCATGAAAAAGTCCTTTGCCGAGCTTCAACTGCAGACTGGGGTTGAGATTGCACAGCAGAGCAAACATGCACCCAGGCCAAGGGCAGGGTACCTGTTGAGGTGCGATTATCGGGTAGATTTCCCAAGGGGCTCTCTCTCAACCCTTCCCACAGCATGGCTGCACATATTCTTCACTGAGACCACCAAGTGCTGCATTCACACATCTCGCCGTGTACTCTTTGAACTTTGAGAATTACGCAATTTGTGATGAAAGCTTCCAGGAGCCGTTCTCCGAGCAAGAGTTTTTTGCAGCGCCATTTGAAGTGTTCTGCTGAGCTTTTCAACAAACAAAACGAATGAATGCACGGCAAAGAAGACCTCAAAAACGGGACCAACGACGGTGATAACATATCACTATGAACAGCGTTACATTTAAACTTTGAACCTTTCATCCCTTGCATGACCGCAATTCATTCTGAAAAACACTTTGCTGACTGAATTTAACATTATGTAATTCCTCGTTTCCAGACCTACCTCAGTGCGGTCGCCCCCGAACACTTGTGTCCCCACAAAATTCAGCTATGCCTCAGTACGGCTGAAAGCGTTCTGCTCTTGTCACAGTTACAGTAACTTGGTAAGGTCTGTCAACGCAGCCCGATTGTCAGTTTCCTTCCAGCAGATACAGGATACTGCTTAACAAGGCGGTCGCATCCACCAGACTGCAAGCCAATGCCATGTTTGCGCTGGTAGAAGTCCCAAAAGACAGCATTTAAAAGCACAGCACTGAACAGCTGAGGTAAATAGAAATGGTCTCTCACCACACAGCATGGTTGTGCAGTCCACCAAAGAGTGGATCCACGCAGTCCGGGAATAGTCATGGGTAAAATTGATCTGAAACTCGACGAAGAAGATGGAGATGCATCTGCAAAACAAGAGTTATAATCTTGAAATGTGTGTCAGGCTCCATGTTATTCTAGATCAAAATCAAGATCAATATGTATACAGTGAGAAATTTTTGACACATAGTTCAACCCTCATCCACACTGCCCACACTTTGCACTGCATACGATGCCATCCATAAGTATTTGGAAAGCGACACAATTTTTGTTTGTTGTATTTCAGCACATTGGATTTGAAAGGAAGCAATGAACATGGCTGTCAGCTTTAATTTCACATTTACATTCATATCCAATGATACATGCAGGAGGTGCAGCCCCTTTCATACATAATCTCCCATATTCATTGTTTAATTTCAAATCCAATCTGTTGGAGTACAGAGCCAAAACAACAAAAATTGTGCTACTTTCCAAATACTTTCGGACTGCATTGTACATATTCAGTATATATCTTACACACACATGCATACAAGAACACACACACACATACGCACACACACATTGCTATTTCCAACCTGAGTGATGTAAGCAATCTTATTTAGTAAGACACTTCACAGCATCATTGTTCAATAAGCAGGGGGTTGGTTTATCGAGAAAAGGTATGATGTAGTTATTATTAATGAGAAAGGCGGGGTGAGCTGGGGGGGCAGCAAAGTGAGCTTTTAAAAGCCTTGGTTGTGAGAAGGGGTGGGGAGGCGTATGAGGACAAAATGGAGGAGGAGCCTGGGGTGGCGGACAGTCAGAGTCCCTGAAAGAGCTGGAATAGCACCTGAACAAATAAACTACAAGCCCCAGGCAGGAAATAAGGGTCAGTGAGCTCAGTTTGAAAGTGAGGGCCTACTGCCCCTTCGCCTGCATACCCTGGCCAGAGAACAAACAGTGGAGTTAACACAGGCCAAAGCAAAGGGCTTCCATCACCTCTGAACCACCGAAACACACAACCAATGTGTGCTGCAACCCAAAACTTGGGTATGGCCACTGGATCACACTCTACTGGCATCCAAAAGCAAAAAAAAATAAAATAATAATAATAATAAACAAATAAATTATATATATATATATATATATATATATATATATATATATATATATATATTTATTTTTTTTCTTCAACAATAATACAACCACCCAGAGCATGTTTTCTTTTAATCAGAAATAATGCCCTAAAGTTAAGGCACATTGCTACTGATGACATTGTAGAACTCTAATCCATTATACTATGAAAAGCATATCAGAATTCAAGTTCTCATGGCTTGATGTCATCTTTGTCATTTTTAAATTAACGATACATGTCCTCCAGTGACCCTAAGTATTATTTTTGACAAAACAGAAGCGTCTTGGATGCTGCAGTGAAAAAATTGTACTTATTTCCTCTACACAGAAAAACAGCATAGTAGCTTCAGCATAGCAGAACAAATGGTTCTTGAGATTAAGACCAGACTCCCCTACAGGGGGCAAAAATAAAAAATATCCTCAAATTAAATCTAACAGTCAGCAATTAACCTCATATTCCTTGTTTTATTTAAAATCCAGTGTGCTGGAGTACAAAGCCAAAACAAAAAAAACTGTGTCACTGTCCCAATACTTCTGCATTTAACTGTACGTCACAGACAGGTCTGTGATCAGTGGCTCTAGTGAGAGGGACTGAATAGTGCTTGAAAATGCTATGCTTTTCAAGGTTAAAAGATCTTACTTGAAGGTTTAAACTGAGTGATGTGCTAACTAGCATGCTATGGACACAATATCTTAATTTTGTAACAGAATAGTTGCAAGTGGCTTTTTGCTTTTTGACATATCAAAGAAGCAACGACAAAAACAAACATTTAGCGAGTTCGCTCTGAAAAGACTTGTTTAGCTTTCACATCACAGCTGTTCTAAGCAATCTTTGTTCAAGTTAATTATGTCCGCTTTTGTCCGGAGGAAAAAAAAAAAAAAAAAAAAAACCTGTGTGAAGAAAGCCAGGGAAGGGGAACACCACGTTGAAAGGATAGAATTACAGCTGATGGCTCTGGCCATGTGATCTTCCTTTACCCTCCCCCTCTCCTTAAACACACCCGAGCCCAGGTCTACCAGACGTGTGTTATATTCCCCCCCATGTATACTGCATGCCATAATACTGTGTACTTTCTGAATCTCCTGCTGACCCCCTCCCCAACTAACCCTACCACGCACATACTCAATGCTAATTATAACCGCCTTCACAAAGTATTATAGGAAAACAAGGGGGAAAGTCAGGGCACATATAGCTGCCATGGGGGAATAGACAAATATACAAAGGCAAATAAATTCAAATAAGCACGGCAAAATGCTAGAACATGGTGACTTTGGGTGGAAACCCCAGGAGAAATAAACATCTTGTTGATCTGATTTCAGACAGCTGAAAAAGAGGATGAGTCCTGCATCAACAGTATCTTCTTACTGCATATCTAACCAATGACATAGCCAATCCAGTTACGGGTACACTACAGTTCACTTAAATTGATGCACTTGTGTTGTTTTTTTTTCTAAAAAGTGCTAACTTTAGTCAAAAACACTGTCTAGTGTTTTGTTGTGACCCTCACTGCCATGAACAACATTTTGACAGTGAGTGACTGCACACTACATCAGTCAGCATCACAGTCACATCACAGCATACCGTGTCTGTCAACAGCGAGAGAAAAACACTAAGTCATGAAGCAGTAATGGCACTTCAGAGTCTGTTTCTTGTCAGAGAATGTAAACCCTCAGAATCTTTCTCACATGTGAATGCAAGTATGCATCCTTCAACGTCACAAGCATATTTTATTCACCAAAATAATTTCACAAATTTAAATTAGCAATAAGGTATATCGTCGCTGAAAAAGAAAG
The DNA here is from genome assembly GCF_013347855.1 of Anguilla anguilla. Classification (NCBI taxonomy): domain Eukaryota; kingdom Metazoa; phylum Chordata; class Actinopteri; order Anguilliformes; family Anguillidae; genus Anguilla; species Anguilla anguilla. The sequence continues at coordinate 11,123,541 of NC_049202.1, read as the reverse complement.
CAAAACGTGTGAGCTTTCATTCCAGCCTTAACTCATTTATGGGTACTGACACCAGTATGAGTCCACAGTTTACATTTTATTATTTTCACAATCTCAACTACTGCATCTAACTGAAGAAAAATATAAAATAATTTTAATTTAAATTAATAGGATTTATTGCACTCTATGAAATATGTATTTTCATTTACCTGTTCAAATGCTTCATAAGCACACTGATAGCATTATCTGTGTTTTAAGTGGGGTTTCCAGGAGTAAGCAAAAAGCAGATAAAACCATACTCATTTACTCCCAATGGCTTCAAAAGTCACATAAACAAAGAAATTAATGATTCTGTTTCATACGCGGGGGCATAAGGCATGTGACTGATAAACGTGCAGATAAAGGAATGTTAATGAACCCTCTGGGCTACCCAGCAGGAGGGCATGTCCCCCAGATCCCCATTTGAATAGAACTACAGCGCGTTCTTCCTGAGAACTAAGTTGACATACCTGCAGGTCATTTGGTAGCGCACTAACACACACGCACACACACACACGCGCGCAACCAAAGAGCGCCTTAAAAAATAGAGTCTTCAGCTAACCATTGGTCAACAATTCACCCGAAACCTGATTAGATATAGACTGTCGTTAAACTGGCTTTTTAGAGAACTTTTACTGATCGCTAACAAGACAGCAGAGTCAGTACATTCCTGACAGTGTGGGGTGCAGTTGTGTTTCCAGCTGATCAGCTTGTTTACCCGGGTGCCTGCTGAAACCTGAACTGGGAACTGCCTCGACAGGAACAAAACATAATCTTGACAGTCTTTCCACTAGAAAGCCGGTCAGCAGTAAACCAAGCAAAGAATGCCTTGATCTCCCTAGCAAATGTAGCCCAACTCTGAAGGACACCTAATACGAAAGTATTATTCTGATAGAAGTAACCGTGACCAGCAGTAGATTTTAAAACTGCACTTGAATTACAGGTTTTACTTAAAAAAAAATCAAAAAAAGCATATATCAACACAAGACCTCAGCAGACAGTCTATTGTTAAGACTTGCTGAACTGGTGGACAACCCACAGACTGAGTGACCATCCAACTGCTGTTGTTCACAACACACATTTAATTTCATAGAAATTAAACTGGCTGATTTAACGGCACACTAGTCCCAGCATGCAACAAACATTCCAAATACCACACACTCAGTAGAACAACAAAATCAGAGATTATCTCACTGCTTGCCAACACAGAGTCAGGATTTCCCCACAAGACAGCCATAGCAGAGGCACTGACCCAGGCACTGTGACAGCTTACCTGGTGACGGCACGAGTGCAGACAGTGACGACGAAACAGCCTGCCACGATGATCCATCCCCATCCTCCGTCCGGAGGGGTGACCGCTTCCTTCTTCTTGCCCCCAGCCATGGCAGGGTGCTCGGTGCGCACTGCAATCCCTTCTGATCAGCCTCTCTGACCACCGGCCCCCCAGTCGGCTTCCCGCAGTCTCCCTCACACAGGCACGCCGGACATGGAATGTTTCCTGAAGAGGAACCCGCCAGTCACTCTGCTCAACACATGGCAACACAAACAACGACGTGCTTTAAAAAGAGAAAAAAAGAGGCAGGATCATGCAAAATTCTTCATGCAAACACGTGCTACAGAACATCTGTCTGGAGTTCACCTTAGCTCACGATCGCAGGAGCTCCCAGTTAACAGGTTAAAGGCTGGTCCTACCAGATGTACCTGCCAAATTCCTGTTGGTGCCAGAACCCAAGTGAACCGCGGCAACAACCTTGATATGCAGGACTTCACAGAAGAGGTGTTTACCGCGATGTCCTGATTTACTCAACCGTTATAGTTTAACTTCAGGCAGACCTCTCCATCGGCTTGACCCCTGTAACCCTGTTGAAAACCTGAGGCACGTACAGTCCCGCCTTCAGTCGCTTTCCATAGAAAAACACTTAAGCCGACTGCATCCAATGGCTTCCAGTTACATTTTCCCTCAGAAAAACTGTGCATCCCACAGAAAGTTAAAAAAAAAACTGATGTTGATACTTATAAATTAACAACGCGTTCCTTTGAAAGTACAATATGAACACGCGTGACGCATTACACTGCAAAGACATCTATTACGTATAGAGTGTATTTATTAAATCTAAAAATAATTGCTCTTCCTCTTGCCTCTGGTTTGACTGGACATGAACATTCCCCCCTGCCCCCACTCCCTTAACATCATGTGATTCTGCCCGGACACCAGAAACTAGCCAAACTATTCTTGCACATGCTCTGCACTCACTGCCACAATGAACACAAGGAACAGAAAATAAAAACAAGATGGTGGACAATGCATTATATGGTGCTCTCATTCCTGAACTTGCTGACCAGTCTTTGTCAGATTAAGGAGACCAACAGAAATCTGCATAGTTCCATTACTCCACCTCCTGCGGCCATAGCAACCACATGCCTTGAGAAGTAATGCTACTGCCGCACTCTTTCACAACAGGACAGCAAAAGAAAATCTATCTGAGTTTGTCAAACCACAATGTTGCATAATTTGCTGTATAAGGGACACTTTCAAACTCAAAAGGAACCTATTTCTTAATCATTCAACAACAAAAAATATCAGAACTGAATATGGTTCAAGATTCTCAAGATGAATAAAAAGAAGAGACAAAATGTCTTCCAACAATGATTCCATGAAATGTTATACTTAAGGTTTATGAATAAATTAATGCCTTATTGTTCGCTTCTGTGAATTATTGTATAATACTCATAGGAAAGGCAAAAACCAGACAATGTCTCTTTATGTATAATAAGTGTATTGAACATTTAAGCTGTCAAAAACAAAGCCTTCCACGGACTCATAATGCCTGAACAGAAGAAGAAAAAAAAAACATTTACACATTGTTTATCAGTGAGAACAGTGTAAAATGTCCAATGTTAATTCAACTCTAACAGTGTTAATTAAACTCTAAACAGATAACATTTGGTCCCACCCTGGAATGTGAATTACATTTTACTGTGTATAAAGTAGTCTCCGCACCCATTTCAGAATGAACTGTGTACACTGCACTGTTCGTAGGCGGAGATCCGTAGTTTTCCTTTATTCAAAGCCCACAATATAACATTATACCAATCGTACTGTAGCCTACTCTGCACTGATTACAGAGGTATACAATTACTTAGCAGTTCATGTACATTCCATTTTGTTGCATTCGATTGAACGGTAGCTTACACTCCTGTGATTACATGTTATGTTATGTCAGTGCTTTCATATCATTTTCGCAGTGTATATAGTTTCTTTTGTATATAATTAGGGCCGTAGGCCTACTCATTTGTATATCTTTCCACAGTGCAGGCTGCAGCCTACGGTTTAAAACAAACGGAAGCAGCGATATTAGTTATTGGCCCGACCTATTAAATCCAGAAAATGATTAAAATAACTACAAACAAGAGAATCGTTGGACGTATTATAGCCTACTTATTGTAGCTCGCCGGGAGCCAAGTAACAACTATGCTTAATGTGTGTAGATTCCTGCATTTTTGCTTGTCGCCACTGAATACACTACCTTTCATCACAGAGCCCAAAAGCGTCCATTATGCACAGTAAAATGTCCAGTGTTAATTCAACTCTAACAGAGTACATCTGAGTCAAATTGGGAACATAGCTGGTTACCATTAGATCAAGGCCCTAAAAAAGTGTTTTTTATACAGTTTTTACAATTTATACAGCAATTTCCAAGTTGTAAGTAGCAGAAAACTTAGTTGAAATGTATAAAATGAAACCTGCAGAATAATTTTCACCAATTAGAACAGTAAATGGAAGGTTATAAGACAACACATAGCTGAATGGAACGATTAAAACACAATAAATGTGACTGATGGTTTACTAGAAACTGAAATAAGAAGAGATGCTGAAGGCTTTTTAGTGACACATGCATCATTGTTTCGACGACGTCTGAATTCAAGATTGTTATAGCATAATTCCTATAGCTCTTCATTTTATTCCTTTACAAACCTGCACCAAAGTGCCTTAGCTATTTGCTAAGTGTTTAATGAAGAGGTCATGAAGATATTTACTGACTGAATATCACGGTGTCAATTATGCAAAAGTTACTCCGAGTTCTCCATAGGTTTTACTATTCTTTACGTCAATGAAGATCTTCAAAACATGGAGGTTGTCCTAAAAACTGCACAAACAGCTGGATCGGCAGTTTACGGGACATCGTAATATAGGTTAAATAAATAGAAATGCACAACCGGGGTGAAAAAGATAATCGACAGAGAATACTAAGACACCACTTGCTATACCAACAAGATCAGGGCAACTGTGTAAGAAAATTCAGTGGAACTTACCTGTTCTCAATAACAAGCCACTTTCGCAGCGCAGCATTCGGGTTTCATAATACAGCAGACGCGTGCAACAAATGGCATAACACTTCCCTTTCAAAAGTTCTATACATCTTTACCCCTCGTTTTCTCCATCTCTGTTACTATAACTAGAGTGCCTGGACTGCACAGCTCAGGCACATGCGTGGAGGCGGCCAAATTTACCAACCCCCTCTTTGCAATGAAAGCGTGCTGTGAGATTATGTATGACTTGAGAGGTTATGTTCGGTACAAGTTTAAGCTTTCAGTAGTGGGCTTGTGGGGTTATATACACTATAGGCCGATACGACATTTGCACATTTGAACTGAAGCATCCATCACGCAGGCTACTCCACAATTTCAAGCAGTTTATGGAATTTCATGTTCGAGCATGAGAACCAACAACGAGGCAAACTTGTGCATGCAGGCTAATCCTAGAAACGTTTTCTTTTTTTTCTTTTTTTGACATTTCTTAAACGATGGTGAGCATGTGTTTGTGCCCGAGACCGAATTTGTTACTGTTTCCATATATTTGCTTTATAATCCAATCGGGTTATTGTTTGTGATATTTATAATATCACAGATCGCCCCCCCCCCCCCCCCCCCCAAAAAAAGCTGCGCATGCTTCCAAAAATCAAACCTGTTTTCTTGAAACGAAGTAACACTGTAACAGTATTATTTTTGAGAAAAAGTTAAGGTTTTTCACAAACAGAATTTTACCATATTTTGTCTCATTTGTGTCTATAATGTAGATCCTTGTTGATATAGAAAGCTGTTTTGCTGGCATAACACAAGTTGTTATGGGAAAACAATATAGGTCTCTTGGAGGCAATAAAAAACCTTGTCTGGGGGAAGCTATTTTCAAACTGTAGGCACTCTTGGATCAGTGTGTGGGTGCACATGGCAATGCTCTGAATTAAGGAATATGAAGTCAAACCCCTGGCATCCACTTGTTTAACCATCAGCAGTTGGCGGCACAATATCTGGTCTCTAAATGTTTTAGAACAGATATGTTAGCAAATGGCCTCTGATCATATGACTAATTCAGCAGCCAGGGCTCTCTCCACTCTACTCCGAAGCTTCTATTCACCTGCTTAATTACTAAATCAGAACACTTTCTAGACCTAGGTTATGGTATTTGAAGCTATGACTAGCAATGTGTTAGTTATTTATGTCTGTTATTTTATATGTATATTTGTGCTTCTTTATATGGTGCATGGTATTCATGTTTACTAACACATAAGTTCTCACATTGAGGGATTGACTACCTGCAAGATGTATGGCATCAAACTGACCATGACATATATGCTTAATTGTGAACTATATGGTTATGATGGTTTTTTACACCCAGTGCTCTGAGAGAGCTATCTGCTTCATGTGATCTGTATGTGGTCATAATTTCATTTTTTACACTTTTCATTCCTCCACAGTAGGCTATCATTACCTGATGTTGTTTGGCTTCATTTCAAAAGTGAGAGAGGCACCCCGTTACTTGATTAATGTTGTGTTTTGGCTTGCAATGGACTAGTCATAGTCAACCGCTAGAGTCAACAGCTGTGCCTGCAGACATTATCCGGACAAGTTTGAGGCCTTTTGGAGGCCTGTAAACCTTTATATTATTGAGGTTATGTCCGTGTTTTTGTATCAGGAGCAAGTGTTCCAACTTTAAATCCCACCATTGTCCTTCTGTTCTCCAACCCCTGCATACTTTCATCAAACTTGGCTTTTGTCAACACCATGTCCTGTTTCTCAATGATGGGAAAGAGTGCCAAATTTCACTTGATCATTCTTCAGAATTCTGGGATATTCAAGTTTTTTAAGTGACCATATAAGGTGGGGTAATCATTGACAGGTGATTTCTTGAAATTTGTCTTGGGATTTGATAAGGTTCGGAGAGGTGTGCTGGACACTGTGTTGTGGCAATCTGCCATGGACTCTAAACCATATGGTGCAAGAGAGATGGATATTTTGAAGATAAAACAACATGGAAGAGATAATGGCTGCGCAAGATATGGTGCAAGAGGATATGTGGCATTAGTAGTATATACAGTATGTGTATTGAATGCAGCAATCCTGGCTGTCTTGGAAGCAGTTTGGGTTGCAAGCTTGTTTTTGTCCACTTCACATTAAATTGCTAAGCAGTAAATCTATTTTTCTTCTGTGTAGTTGAATGCATGTGTTGGCTGCTACTCTTTTGCAAATAAATGTTTTAATATTATTCCTTTTGCACTTTGTGCAGTGATTTCCTGTACATTGACGCCAGGATCAGTTGGGACCCTTTAAGTATGACAGAAATAGAAACATAAAGGGACTCTGACTAAACGAAATGCATGGAATTCACTGATTCACAAGGACAGTTTCAGCTGGATGGAATAAAGGTCTGAGGTCTAATCAGGGGGTCCATTGGTTTCATAAAAATTACATTCTGGGTATATATACACATAATGTGACCCAACCAGATGCAAACTGTTTGGAAACATGTTTTGTTGATTCTGCATTCTGTGCTAAAATGTATGAGCGCGTGCTTTAATCTGAGCAGAACACAGTGTGGCATGTAGTATTCCGTTTTCCAAACTCTGAAAGTTGGGGTGAAGTAGGGCACTAAGGCTGTGACTACATAGAAATGCATTGCCCAGTCTTTGCTGCTTTGATAGCTCCCTGCCTCCAGCTGTTTGCATGGTTGTTCATGCATCGTGAGGATTATTTTTCTGTTTTTTATTTATTTTATTTATTTGGGGCGGGTATGTAAGTTTACGAATGATAAAAAAAACCCAGCAAATAAATAAAGGCAGTCACAGTTCCTGCTTGCCACCAGAGGGTGGCAAAGGACTGATTTATTGTTTGTCTGATTTTGTTTAATCATTGGTAGTTATTAGTTGCACCTCTGTCTGTTCTAGTGGGTCAGAGTTGCAAAATCTCAATAGCCTTGTTTGCGGCTCAGTCTTGGAGTCTCCGGCCTTGTGTTAGCCTGCAGTGGTTTCTCCAGGTTCTTGTTTGCTTGTTGTAGTTCCAGTCTTTTGTTGTTTTTGTTTAGCCTTAACCCATGTTTACTTTCCTGAGATTATCTTTGCCCTCATGTTTATTTTGTTTATTGAAATCAGCACTTGGTCCTGATTCCTGCGTTTGTCTCTGCATTTGGATCCACACCTCAGTTACCCTACAGCAAGACTGAGTCACTAATGGAACCAGCAGAGATGAACAGATCTGTGCAGGTCTGGCCCATTAAGGCACCATCAGAGTCAGAGCTAATTGCAATCTGCTGCAGACGATCTCTGAACTCTCTGCAGGCCCAGACCATGGCAGTCCAACACCTCACCTCACCAGAGCAGATCAGCACAGCCCCTCCTGTTAAGCCCAACCCCAAACCTTCTGAGGACCATCTCACTCTAACCTCACCTGCCAGTCTCTCAACAATACGATGGTCATCCTGGCAAGTGTCAGGGTTTCCTTACCCAGTGCACCTGGCCCTTAAGCTTCAGCCCTCCATTTTCCCACAGAGCAAGTTGAGGATTTTCATCTCCCTGCTCTCAGGAAGAGCCCTTGCCTGGGCCACAGAGAACACACAGCAAAATAGAATGATTACAACACAATAAAGGTGACTGATGATTTACTAGGAAACTGAAATAAGAAGAGATGCTGAAATGTTAAGCTTAAGGCCTTCAGGCTTTTTGGTGACACTTGCATCATTGTTTCGATGACGTCCGTTCTTGGTTTGTGTTGAACTCTCAACTCGTCTCTCAACTGGGCTAATATTTCTTGAGGAGTGGAGACACTGGTCAGAAGGGACAAAACATCCATTTGTAGTCTGGACTGACTATAAGAACTTATCTTATATCCAGGACTGTAAGCAACCCTATGGCCTTCAATCGCTTTGATTTTACCCCTTCCTATCATCCTGGTTCCAATACTCTGAAGGGACTCCCTGTCCCACCAGTTCAACTCCACTGACACCCACCAGTGACCAGAACATATTCTTCCCAAAGTTTCCATAGTGACTCCAGTGACTTGGGGAATTGAAACTAACATTAAAGAATAACATGTACAAACTCTGCCTTCACTGCTTGTTCTAGATACAAATTGCTTTTGTCTGTACTAAAAAATAACTATTAACTATCATGCCATTGTTTGATTTAACTGTTCCATCAAGTGTCCACATGGAAAAGCTTAATTTGCTTCACTATCGAAGAATACAAGTTCATGTTAGCCATCTACCAAATGCAGGCCACCTAGTTCTATGCAGGCCCAAATATATGAATATTTCTGGTTACGGGGCAGGTATACACATTTAATATGGAGTTTATGGCTTACATTATCTGACAAAGCAAACTACATACCTTAAGGGCCCATGTGGAGATTAGTGGGGAAGGGGCTTGTTGAGTTAGAAGGCAAAGGGAGTTGGAGTCCATTACTCGCTGGTTGGCAGTTTAATATGATTAGGGAACTCTGCTTGTAGCTCAGAGGTTGTGGGTTTGATTCCCTGCTGAGCCACTGATGTTGTACTCTTGTGTAAGGTGCTTAACCTGAATTGCATCAGTGAAATATCAAGCTGTACATATGGAATGTATTTAAAAAATGTTGGGTGTGTACGTTAGTCTGGAAAAGAATGTCTGCTAAATTCTAAACTGTAATGTAATGCATGTGAGGAATGACACAAGACGACGTCAGAGCCTGAAATTACTGTGCAGGAAATGGAGTTAATCCCAGCCAGTGGTAGTATGATGCCATCCCAGAAAAAATGGTACTGGGAAATGGTAAATGGACTGCATTTATATAGCGCTTTTATCCAAAGCGCTTTACAATTGATGCCTCTCATTCGCCAGAGCAGTTAGGGGTTAGGAGTTAGGTGTCTTGCTCAAGGACACTTCGACACTCCCAGGGCGGGGTTTGAACCGGCAACCCTCCGACTGCCAGACAATCGGTCTTACCTCCTGAGCTATGTCGCCCCCACAGGAAAGACTGCAGTTAGGAAAAACTGACACAATGAACACCTGTTCTGGTGGATTGCATGTAGGCCAATCTACTGTTACTGCTGATCAATCTACTGCTTGCTGCCGTGCTCACATATGAACTGGAATGGCTCACATTCTGACCATTCCAGTGTCAATTGTCGCTGTCTAACTGTGCAATTCACATTTCGCCATAACTTCACCTCGGGCGAGTAGGGCTGAGTCTATTCTCCACCTCACAATTGCACACAGCACATGTTTGCAAAGCTGCAAATGAGTTTGCATACCACGTGTCATATTTGTACTGAGACAAACTACGTGCCAGTGAACTGACAAACATGAGATGCCCCAACCTTACTACACATAAAGCATACAGCACTATCCACCGCACGTATGAAACGTATGAAAGTAACACGATTGCTTTTTCTACATCCTGTTGCTCTTCAGACCAAACACATCACATATGACCCTCATTCATTTTTTTATTTTTCTGATCAACTTCTCTTAAAATTAAGCACATGCATCACTAACATTTCCATAAAGCTAGCAAGGTAAGCCATCAGTTACATAGACAGAATCATTAGCAGACAGGTCGCTGGCATTTTCCTTCAAAGTGAGTTGTGTATAAAGTGTACATACAGATGGACAAAAAAAAACATTGGCATTCAGGGATTTTGCCAGGTATATTTAAATACAACATAATTATTTTCCGTTTCAAAACAAACGTCTTCATTTTAAAATGTCTTCATTTAAAAAAATATGACTCAGAATAATAATCAGTTTGCATAATTCCCACATTTACTGAGTATTTACAAAACAGTAAGTAGTTTGTTGAACTATCACAGAAGGACAGCACATTTGCAGCATCAGAAAACATTGATAAGTGATCATTATAAATTCATCTGCATAGCATGTTAACATTAATTGCTACACAAATTATGGTAGATTAAAATCCTGTCTAATCAATAATGAATATTTCAGAACACATGTATATGAATGAAGGAAAATAGTCTCTCTGCACTCTGAATTATTTTCATTAATGAAGGTATGATTTAGTAATTATTATTAACCAAGGAAGCAAACACCGATTTAATTAATACATATGGCAATTCAGAAGGCAATTCTTGTGAAAAGAGCCATGTTGTACATTATGGTTTCAGTTGGTATTTCAGACATTTTGCAAAGTGCAATTATATTCATTTCATAAACACAATTTGCAAAACTGAGGACACAATCATTGTTACATTATAAAAAAATAAACAAAATAGTGTCTTAAATGTACTTAGCTGACCAATAGGGGTAAACTGCATAAAATCAGTCTAAAATACCAGATGGTAGTGTTATGAAAATACAGTAGAATTTTATGGAATACTTCCTCAGTAGTCATTGAACATGATTATCAACAGAGAATGGAGAAAACCGGCAAGAACACATTACCGCGAGACGCCATGATAAAAAAATAAATACATTTTTAAAAAGTCTCCACAGGCAGAGATTGGAAGCCTCAGGGTTCCAATGAGCAAGGCGTAAAACGTGTGTTCATTGCCCATTCACAATTTCACTCGCACCGTCGTCTCTCTTGCAACTGCCGAGAGCCATCAGCCGATTCAAGTTAAAACGGTTGCCATGGATTCGGGTTATAAAAAGACGGGGTTTAATTCACTCCATGCATAGCTGCTGGATGGGGTCAATGGTGAACGGTGTTCCTCGTTACATGACTGCTCATTCCCGTTCCTATGCCTGCACTCACCGGAACGCCAACAACCATTTCCTGGATGCACGCCAGAGAAGCCGTAGGAGAAACAGCGATGAACTCACTAAGTGAGACGCATAGGCGTCCTTGGCGAATTGTGCAACAAAATTGAAGTTATAGCTTTAAAACAATCTACAGTGATGGCAATGAGTTCATCGGTGGTCTCAGGCCAAAACAACAGTTCACAGCAAAAGCACACAAAACAATACACAAAAAAAAAAAAACAACATTACAAAGTCAAACAACACCAACACCGCAAAACAAAAAAGAGTTTCGATCTCGGACAAAAAAAGAAAGCATTGAACAAGATCCCTGGGCTCTGCTCTTCAGTGAAGGCAACCGCATACAGCTCACGGGTTCGAGCGCGACGGCACACGGCCATTGTTAGAGTGCTGTCATCCGATTTGACGAGAATGCAGCACCCAACAGCATGAGGCAAATACCAATTCTGAGAGATGAAAGGAACGAAAATGGAGGGAATAATAAAGGATTAACTACTAAGAACCAGTCTTACAGAAACCCCACATTCCGTTGAAGACACTGAACTTTTTTCAGGCAGCAGTACAATTCCAGTAATTCCACTTAGGCAACGAGATGTTCCGCTCTTTGTTTTTCGAACACGAGAGGCGGGAAAGAGAAACCTCAGCACCAGCCACGGCCCTAGCCTTTGAGGTGCCCAAAACAGGTTCTGATTCGGGCCCCTCCCCAACGCACCATTATAAATAATATACATATGTTAAAATAAATGGGGGGCCCCCAATCAGCTACAGGGCCCTAGCAGCCACTTATGTCCTTTATTTAATTCAAGCCGGCTCTACTCAGCGCAGTGTTTAAATTCTACAGTGTATTTACATATAAAGGGGGAAGAAGACCCCTCAAAAATCTACATTTTGAGTTCTCTTTTAAAGGACTGGCTAAGCTGCCAGTTTACATCTGAGAAATGTGGTGCATTATATTTTTTATTTTTTTGGAAGGTATTTAACAGGATTCACGTAACCACAACCATTTGCACTTTTTCTATTTCACAAGACATTTTAAATTAATTGCAATGGTCACTGAAACCATTACGTTGTTTACATTCATAAAAAAATTGGGAAAACGTGGGTTATGGTTTGACCAGAGGCTTTAAAGCGGTTTGGATTTAGTAAGGTCAGAGGTTTAAGACATAGAACTCTACCGAAGCGCTGTCATTTGCTCATTGTCTACCACTGGAGACTATGCAGGACTGCAGGAAAGGCCTTATCCAACAGTCATGGGTGAGGCTTTTCTACGTGAACAGTTAAGGTTTACAGGAAAGGTCAAACTTCTCAAAAAAAATCCTTTTAAAAAGGCAGGAGAGTGTGTGCGATGTATAGCAGTTCACAGGCCAGCTTTGTAGTTTCACTTGAAACCAAGATACTATCATGAAATGTCATGAAAATTAACCAAAAGGTCAAATAGAAAAATCTCCTAGGGGTACTCATTGTTAACACACATAATACAAAAATCACCAGATTCTGATTAAAAGTACACCTCAGAAGAGTAAAGAAAATGGACCCTCTATCTTTGTTGTACTGTTTTTTTTTTGTGACAGATCTAGCAAAAGATTTTCGCCAAAATACACAGCCTTTCTGGGTGAATGCGGCTTTCTCCACACCGACAAAAAAGGTTTGTGAGGGATGGAGTTCATGAAAGCATCAAAATACTGCATAAATTGTGATACAGAGGACATTAACAATTGATCCAAGACCTGGCTATCTCAAAAAGACTACCAGCAGGGTCAATCTCCTTTGCTAGTACGGGTCCAGACAACAAGCTGTTTTGTAATGACCAATTACCATTGCTTGATTCGTCCCACTTGTACCTGAACAAAAACTGACCAGGACACTTCCCCCTGCTATGAACATGAGATTGCAGGGACTGTGAACCATGATGGAAGCAATGGACACAGATGGTATGGAGAGACAGGGCGATCACTGATTACGCCTACGGTCCATTTTCTTGAGTAGGTCCTCACAACTTTAAAACTAACAACAAATAAAAAATAAAAAAACAGCAATGAAATTAGAACAAAAAGGTCAGTAGGATTTGGCGTTAGCGCACTTTCTAAAAATACATATATATGTATATATATATACACACACACACATATATATATACATATATATATTTACACACAGTACCGGGAAAGTTTGCTTGTGAACAGCTCACGTATATCCACCTCATCTCCAGACTGCATTAGGATTTAAATTAGTTACTAAAAATCTTTATCTGAGGGGAAAAGAGAGGGAAAAAATTGCAATATTTACAGTCATTAAATTACTAAAATGGCTTTTCCCCAGTTCATATAGTGGCTCTCTCATATCTTCACAGCAGCTTCTCAGTTGAGAGGTGTTCTGTGTCCCCTCACAGGTCGTCCGTCATCTTCAGCAGTTCGAGGAAGGCACCCACCGCACCAAAATAACCCTGCAGAAAACAACCGGTGGAACACCACATCTGGGTCAGTTCATACACTCACAAATGAATCCCTCTTTTCTGTTAGCGATATCTGTGGCCTAACAGCTCAATTATCCCATCAATCAGGTAAACAGAGAATATGGGAGTTCCAACAGACAGAACTTTGGAGGTGCTTCAGTACATTGCTTACCTCATGCTCCAGGAACAAAGCTTTAAGCTGTCCTTTAGACCAGAAGTCCATGGCATACGCCAGCAGTTTTGTGGACACTGTGTTGATTCGCAGGAAATTCCCAACAAAAACGACCCTTTCGATTTTCTGAAAGAGAACGACCACGACTTGAGCAGGCTTTATTACAACCACGTCTAACAAAACAACTGTCTGTCAGTTCCTATCTAAATACAGTAAAGTTCAAGTATAAAACAAACATATCTTGTTGACCGTTCCTGCACTGACTTGGGTTATGTTGCCATCTATTTATGAAACTGAAAATGCCAGCTGTGGGTTAAAATGTCTTCATTTGCTGTGTGCTGTCAGAAAAACAGGGAGAGAGATTTATGGATTATGACGGCGTTCTCAACTTCTATAAATGACATTGATTCAAAGGGTACTGCAGTTGGATTTCATCACACTTTTCAGCTGGTGGATATCACGCAACGACAAGGAACAGAGCCCCATCTCTCACCTCCGCTTTCATCTTTTTTACATTTCTCGTTGGGATTTTTTGAATGGCATTACATTAGAGCTGTAGCGGCAGCTTAGCGGTAGCCAAGCACATATGAGGCCTAAACACTTTCCATTACTATTACGAATAAGATGAAGAGCACTTAAATCACTCTCGAGAGTATATAAAATATAAACACACCCAACTCAGGGCTGAGAAGCATAATTCATGTCAGTGCTATTGACTATATTGTAAAAACAACTGTAACAGATTTGTAAAGACATGGCTCACAGTAGGGAGACAATTTTCCATGGTACAAAAACTGTGCTAATTGACAAATTCAGATTAAGAGATAACTGATTAAAATATATTGTTTGATATCCATTATGTACTCAACCTATTGGTGATAAATGTGCTCTTTTTCTGGAATTATACTAAACCCTATGAAACATACAAATAAACAATTTGTCAGAGATATAGTTTGTTTATAGCATGACCAATTGTTTGTGGCAGGCTTATGAAAATGCAAAACGTTCTGTCACCTGTGATGTTCTTTCCTTTTAGAATTCCATATTAATAACACCCTAGTGGTTCGGAGTAAAAACAGTACAAGGAACCTCTTTTTTAACACAGTGTCTTTCTTAACCACAAGGTGGCGCAGTGAGACAGAAGTTTAGTTGCTAGCTCTGACCAAACAGGACTTCCAGTTGCTGCTCTTCTATGCGCTTTGATAGCCCTGTACAATGCTGCTTGATCTCCGTGCCACAAGGCAACACTGTAAAGAAGCTGAAAGCACATAGAACACCATTTCCCAGACTCCAAGCCCCTTGATCCTCCTTCCATCTGCTGGCTTTTTAGTGTGTTTACAGCTCAAGAAGTACCAGGGAGAGTACAAAAACAGGAGATTAACACTGAATGTATTACTTCTGCCCTGTCCAAAATGAACTGCTGTCCATACAGACAAACTTTAAAAATCGATAGTAACCAGAAGTAATCAAAAGCATCAGGTGCTGTCCAGACGGTCCTCCTACCTCATTCACCGCACACATGCGAGCGATAGAGCCAATGTTGTTGGTGATAGTGACCAGAGTGGCTCTGGCAAGGTCCTCTTTACTGATGGTGTCTCTCTTCTCCTTGCTCATCATGTGACCAAAGCTGAAATATAAGGCATGCATTATCAGGCTACGATGTCTGTGAAGGACCTCCACGCAGAGGCAAAACTGAACCCAAGCCTTTCGAAATGCGGAAACGCGACGCGTTGCGCCGAAAGCTCGCCGATCGAAGGACGTCCCCAGGCTGAGAGGAGGTCCGGCAGCCTCACCTGGACGCCACGGCAGAGCCCTGCAGGCTGAAGCGCTCGTAGTCCCCGCCGTAGATGTCCTTCACCAGCTTGTCCACGTTGGTGCTGTCCCCCTTGGCCGCCATCTCCAGGGCTTCCTCGAAGGTCTCGCAGCCGGTCAGCAGGCAGCAGAGGCCCAGGAACGTGCCTCCGCCCAGGCTGAGGGGGTACAGACAGGGAGCATGAGGCCTGGGGTACGCGCCTCTACCGCGCCCTCTGGAGGCGGTGAGCCCTGGTGTGCCCGCCCAGACTGGGCAGGAGGGGCACTGAGGGAGGTGAGAGGTCAAACCCTGGTCCACAGAAGTAGACCACTGCCTTTGTGTCTACCACGAGTCAGTTTTGGCCATGCCATTGTGATGCCATATGCACAACACCTTCAATTCCTCAGGGACTGGGTTTCAAATCCTGTTAGGCATCAGAACCTACCTTTTACGAACGAGGAAAATTTGGGCTGGTGGAACATTTAACGCATATTATTCGTAATCACCAATTACACAAACACAGACACAATATAAAATGGGAAACGGTAATTATGCATTTTATGAGGATTTCAACAGAACAGACAACAGCCATATAAGTCAGCACAGGGATGCACAAAACAAGCAAAAAAACACTATTAGGGAGAATATTTTAATAAAAAAGGGTTTTAAAAAGTTTTTGGTTATTATCTTTTACTTTCCAGAGACCAACTCGGAGTAGAGAATCGGTGTCATGCATTTACCTGGTGCCCGTGACCCGTTTGTAGTTGTCCTTGGAATATACGGCCAGAATGCTGACCCCGGAACCGATGTTCACCAGCAGCATGGGGAAGGGGTTGTCCAGACAACACGGACTCTTTTCACAGTTCTGAGGGTCAGAGGGGTTCTCGAAAAAGTAGCACTCCGGGCGGCCGTTGAACCCCACAGAATCAACATACAAGAGGCCCTGGATGAGGCAGTCCAGCTCGTCCAGCTTCAGCAGCTGAAGGTCGGCCACCTGGGGGGAGATCGGGAGAGTCGCGGGTGAGTGCGCGCGCGAAGCGGACCACCAGACACGGACCACTGCCCTGCCCAAAACTTCCTGCAGCACCAGAGCAGGGCCACTGGGCCACAGGGCCACAGCCCAATACAAGCACACATGTGCCTGATGGAACACATACACACATACACACACAGATTACTGCAGGCCCAAGGTTAACGATACAATTATGGCCCTGCTGGGTTGCCGTAATTGACAAGGTAACAAATAAGGGTTACATGCGACAGTCCAAAATACAAACTAGTCCCCATTGCTAATATTTGATGAGCATTCATTTGATACATCAGGACATAGATCAACCATTTCAATGAAATAAAGAAATTCCATGTTACATTTGATTGTAATGATTAGTCTATGCCTTGATAGGTCAATAAATCTGCATAGATGCCTTAAAAATGTTAATTAGTTGAATGATAATAATCAATTCATTGGTAGTATCAAGGCTTGGAGGTGTCATTAATGTTTGACTTGTCAAGTTCAATCTGTCAAGGCCTCTTTTGCTTTCTATAATCAGTTCTCTCGCATATCTCATAAGTATAGTCATTCGTACATCATAAAAAAAATCCTGGTGTAACTACCGTTTAGTCGTTTACAGACTTGGTTCAACAAGTGGTTCACAGCAGATTAAGCATTTATGAAATAATAACCAAATTAATAAATTAGTTTGGCTCTCCTGAGCCCCCTAAAACTGGGCTGCTGTCACGGACACTAGCACTGCCAAGGGTATCATTTAATGACATTTCACAAGCAACGAATACGTTCACCTGCAATTAAGACCAGCTCAAAGTACACAGATTCTCCTCTCGCACAGCTCTTAAAGTTAACTATAAACTCGAGGCCGGCTATCCGGCTGAGTTTACGACCTCAGATCCAGCCCGAACAAAGCCCGAAACGCACCGTTCTGAAGTCCTCCTCGAACTTGTAGGCCCCGCCGCCGGTGGCGCAGAGGGTGGTGTGCAGGCTGGAGAAGTTCTTGTCGCGGCCCATCTGGATGAAGCGGTACATGGCCTGGGTGGGGAAGCGGATGAAGTGCAGGTTGCCCTTGCGGCCGCACATGGTCAGGTTCTTCAGCTCCAGGTGCACGTCCCGGACGCCCGTGTTCCCGTAGGCTGTGTTGGAGGTCAGGTACTTGCGGATGCTCTTCAGGTTCTCCACCTCCTCCTGCTCCTCCTCCGCCGTGATGTCCTTGGGCTCGAAGTACACCAGCTTCACCAGGGTCCCGCCGATGTCCATCCCAAACCAGGGGAAGGCTGCGAAACAAAAGAATTCAAATTCTCATATCACATCCTTATTCATTTCACAACAATAAAATCGCTTCAACAGAACAGCTTTTAATTCTAATAATAATGGCTAGGACTGTAAACCATTACTTTTCTATTACTCTAAGTGTTCACATTTTTTTTAAAAAATGTAATAAACTGATTTATACTGACAGTTCCACACAGTGTGCTTGATGCAATAACAGGAAAGTTTACATGTATCACATCAAGTCAATATTACCACTATGCTTTATGTGATGAACTCAAGCCAGCTTTAAGCATGGTACATCATTACACTGAAGCAAACTACCTTTTAAAAATCAAGCTCTGTATGTGTGTTTTCCATCTAAATTAAAAATTCTAGAATATTGATTATTCATATTTCTTCTTTCAGATAAGAGTTGCAGATCATATTGACAGAATCCAGTACAGTCATAGCCAGGACAGATATTATTTACAGAGCTAAGGACTGCATTGGGTCTACCAATCAGGGCAGAGAGTCAGCCAGTTACAGAGAGAGAGACACATCTCACATCTACTGCAGCCAGTCGGGCAGAAACAGCTGTGGGCTGTGGTTCCCATGGAAACACCAGCAAGGAGTAGACTGCCTAGCTACCCAGCCACTGCTCCTTTAAATCACACAGCGAAGTAAATTAATTTATACATGTAAAACTTTTTTTATTTTTTAATTTAAACGTCATCACTTGGGCTTTCCTAATCCCAACACGTTCATTTATTGGCCAGATTTGAGTTACCTAACCTTAACCCTCCATTTCATTAACTTGGCTGCAGGGAACACGCTGTGAGTTTTTTTAATGTTAGCACGCAGTCCTTTTCACAATAAGGGGACAAACCATTAACTGGAGCTGATGTAAAAAGCACAAAGTTTGTCACAAATACACATCAGTAAACAAAATCTGGGGTATACAAATTTGAGTTGGATTATTTTTTACACCGGTTTAGCCAAGTCTGCAGTTCTCTTGGCCAGTTTGGCAACTTTTAAAATGTCATCTGGACAATTGGCCCCTTTCTCACCACCTACTCGCATCTCTTAGTCCAGGCACTGGTCACTTCCTGTCTGGACTACTGCCACTTCCTCCTCACTGGCCTCCCTGCCCCCGCCGTCAGACCTCTGCGGCTTATCCGGAACTGATCAGTCCGATCCACAGGATCTCCCCAGGATCAGCCATATCACTCCTCGTCTCATCTCCCTCCACTGGCTACCAATATTGCCTTAATGCATTAATCAATTAAAAACTTTGATGCTAGCCTATTGGGCAGGTAAAAGAATTGCTCCGCTTCAAAAGACCACTTGAACCTACATTCCAGCCAGACCTCTCCATTCTGCTACAACAGATGTAGCAGAATTAAATTTTACTCCACATATCGCTTTTGTCATGTCCGCACAATTGCCCTACCTCACTAGATTAAAGAGCCTAACAGATTATTTGCGCTTCACTGCACTTGCAGCATGTTATAAAAGTAAATTAAGTAAGAAACACTTCTGATTGAGAAGAGGAATAGGTGTGCATCTTAATAAATTTGATCATTCAAGTACAGCCAAGTATTTTTCAGTAAATAAATGTTTCCTGGCTTAACACACAGAAGAGCAGGTTTTATTGTTTTCTATTGCTTTCAATAACCAGCAGTGGTTGTTACATGAGCATTACAGCTTTCAGTTAAGAACATTCCAATCACATATTTGTGATCTTCCACCTAAAAGGATTAATTGTGACCTTTAGGCATTGAGACATGACAACCTTTATTGGGAGTTGGAGCATAAAGGCAGTTAGTCCATGTAAAGCAGGATATACTGCCTGTAGTCTTTGTACTTAACCTCACAATGAAGCCCATTGTAAGATTAGCTTTATCAAAAACACTGAAAAATATGTCTTTGAATTCTAAGGTAAAAATCTGGTACAAATTGTAAGCAGCTGAAACGTATATGATAGTACTACCTACAGTGAGACACCGTTAAACATTTAACATTTGTTATCTATACAGCCTTCAGTTCAGTTCAGTTCAGTGAATGGTCATCTGAAACAAAAAAAACAAAAAATGCATCGCTGTCGCACCACCACCAAACCTGTGGAACCAGCTAAGGCAGTGGGTGGTTTCGGAACAAAAGCATAATCTGCCTGTCCGGCAGGTCTTCACGCGATACTCACCCACACCCACCCCTCATGCAAATAGGCAGAAACATTCTTGAGGCGCTAAAGTTAGCCGCATCTTGCCCGAAACAGTTATGGCTCGCATTACAAATGTCACATTAGCGCCGGGCGAACAGCGGATCAGTTGACGGCGGATCAACCTGTGACCGGGTGTGTGAAATCGGGCTGGAATAGGCCTGAGTCACACAGCGGTCCGCTGCTCTCAGAAGGATGTACAGCCATGCTTAACGAACCCAGTTATGCCGCCCCCCCCCCCCCCCCCCCCCCCATACCCCCCACCCACACGTCCAAGCCTTCCCCTGCAGTGCGTGCCTGTTCGCTCCATGACCACATGGCTGTTACCCGAGAGATTCACGGAGTCATGCGGAGCTACGCCGACACAACGCGATTGTTTTTATTACGGCTGCGACACCATGTGCGCCGACATGAAACCAAAACGGCACACGTCTCGCTCGGAAACAAACGGAACGGGTGTCTGGGATAGACACGCCACACTACTGCATGGCTGTGAAAAAAGACGGAGTTACGTCAGTTTAAAAACTCATGCATGCAGTAAAAGAAATCTTTATAACATGACAGCACGTCATAAAATCAGACGCAAGGATAATTTTTTCTTTTTTTTAACCTTTGAGCCCTAAGTTTATTATGAAACTTTTCCTGATAAAGCATCAGCATGAAAATGCAGTAATACAAGTTAAACATTAAATGACACATCAGATATACACTGGTGCCTTGAGTGAACAAAATCAATACTCCAAGAGTCAATATCACACAGACACTGTCATATGTCAACACCGTTCCCTTTCATATCTAACTGAAAACTAGTTTTTGGGGCGTGGTCCATTTCGGCGGCCCTCCTCATTACTCAATGTAATTTCCCCTCCAGCAGTTGATGACGCAAATATCTTTAGTGGCTGCGGAGCTCGAATATGAATTACAGTAAGGAAATGTGAAATAATACCCCTCCTTCCAGACCTGGCAACCCGTCCTGGCCACTAAAGGGTAAACTGTGCTGGGAAGACAACGCACTGACAAAAGCCCTCGTCCCCCATTGGTCAAGCAGCTGGGTCACCAGGGAGCGACCCACGGCAGAGAGAGGGATACCCAGGGCCACTTTGTCCTACGAGGGCTTTGTGACAGGCCCTGCATGTAGGTGAAAGGGCTGTTTACTTCCTGGCCAAGAGGTTCAGGGACCAAAGTACTGCGCACACACACACGCACCCACCTGTGGTCTCTACTATTAAACTCTCACCACGCGGGCTGACGGCTGAACAGGCACCTGCTAGTGACACTGCATGAGCCTAGCAAAGTGTGGCCAGAATTCTGCACTCAGCATGCGCACTGCATGGAGAATAACTGTTTAAAAATAATAAATGAAATCACGCATAGTGCTTGCTTAAGAATCTGGGATGAAGGTTGCAGTGTAGTGAATAGTTTTATTTCACATTTAAATGCTACCTTTCTTTTTCAACTTGAAACTTTTTTCCTTAAAAATCGGAACAAAAGACACCTATGTAGGTACGCGTGTTCACGAACGAATGAATAAGCGAGCGCACGCACACGCATGCATGCACGCACGCACGCATGCACGCACGCACACTGTGGACACTGTGATCTTTTACCATTTAAATGATTAAACAGACAAGTAAACATTCCCTAAATGGTTAAACATTAATTACACCTTTTATCCATCATGCACGGTATGAAAATTCTGGGGCCAATATCAATTATAGCCAATATTTGCCTGGAGACACTGGCCAATGCTGATGCCAATGTTGCCCTGCATCGCAAAAATGCAAACTGCAAACAATTTTCTACATTCATGGCACAAGTAGATGAGCATAGATCACTTCATGAAATTGATCAGACTACTTTTTGAACATGAAATCATCAAACGCATCAGCTGTCTGACACGTGTATGTTGCATCATCATATCAGTCAATGATACCGGGTGTAATCTTTGCTAGTTGGTGGACAGCGATAAGTTTGCTTTTGCCTATTATCGGCCAAAACCAATATAGCCCGAAACATTCATGCACTGCTATTATTTTGTTTATTTATTACTATCAATTTTAAGTATAATCCACAAGCATCAGCATTCCAATTTAAAGCTGTGGACACCCGAGAGCCCTTAGTCAGGAGGCCGGCATTTTCAATGTACCTCAGTCACCGTGTCACAATAGTGACTGGAATTTTAATTTTTTTAACTTTCTTTCCATGATAATGCACTGCTGTTGGACTTACCATTTCAAATGCTATTTTTTCATGCAATGCTGTGCGGTGGTATGTTGTTAGCCAGACTAGGGCGCAATGCACTGGAGATGGAAGTGCTGTCTCGCAGCCTGCAGATCCAATCACCTTGTAAAGTTTTTCTACAGTTGGAATGTCTGTTTCAAGCGATGTCAGTTGACCAGGCAATGGTAGTGGAAGCCAGGGTGCTATGTGCATTTCTGACTCATATTCTCAATCACACTACGGGCATAATTTAGCCTGATGTCAGACAGAATTGTCAACTCGTTACACTCCATTTCCATCTTCCAATCTACAGTGGGCAGGACTCAAAGGTCTGGACCCAGGCAAGGTATAATTACTTCTCTGGAGAAAAAAAAACAAAACTACATATATATGCAAATTAAGAATACCCCTAGCGTGCTTTGATTTGTACTGGGGGGAGGGGGGGTTAGTTTGTATTTTAGCTAGACTAGCATTGCATTTTTTTGATTTTGTTAGACTACATGATGCAACAGCATTTTCTGATCAGCTGTAGCTACACGGCTAGTGTTCATTCTAAATCACAGCACCATTAGGTACCTGTAGTTCATATGGATTTTAACTAGCAACTGTTATCACTTAAACATTTAAATGGTTAAAAACAGCATTTTACTCACACACACGTGTGTGTACAACAATTAACATCAAAAAACTCATGAGCAGAGATGTCTGCCACTTCTCTTCTATATGAAAATAAATAATGAAGATTTCCTACATGACTAAGGTCAAGGTTATTAGAGTTTACTGTAGGAGGGCTGTTCAGCAGTGGGTGGAACCTTCAAATGGAAATTGTTTTAATTTAAAGGTGTACACACTGGCCAGATACATTTATGTTCTATATTCTTGAATGTGAAATTAGTCACTTGCCACAGGGCTTCTAGTGCAAAATCAGATTATGTTCCAGCAGGTAACACACAGAAGTAGACAATCTGGATTCTTAGAAAATTATACTGAGAACAGGAATGCTGGCAAGCAGGTGTCACCAACTCTTCAGAGCGCTACTTATTACACGCTTAAATTGCACTTCGGCCAAATAACCAACCACAGTAAGAACTGTGAATGTACCATGTCATTTCTGAACAGGGTTACCAAAAAATCACCTGACAGTATTTAAAAACAATTTTGCCTTTTTTTCCTTCGATACTCGGATGAAGACAGTGCCATCCCCTTTAGTCTAAAACAATCAGATTTCAGTGAAATCAAATCACTAAACACACGGCTACATTCAAAACGGTACATAACATCCCTTACCTGGCTTCTTAATACCCTTAAGCTTCATAGTGATGCTCAGATGTACGTAACGGCTCTACAAATCTGAATTCCCGACAGTGTAGTTAATCTTAAATGTGCGTTTTATTCCTTGGTTTACTGCCTACGTTGCTGTCACGGTGGTAATATACAGCATCGTAGCTGTAACAAAGTTTCAAGTTATAATGGCTAGAAAACAGAAAGAATTTTCTGCTGTTTTAATGGGGTGGCTTCGTCTGCTTCGTTAACCCAGCCTCACAGACAGAAATCGAACGCTCATTGGCTGAGAAGACCATGCCTTCGTATCAGGAGCGATTTCAGCACACCTCCTGACTCTGGAACGACCAATCAAATGGAACACACAACTATCTCAAAGGTTTCATAATAACAAAAGAAGAGGTGGTATCGTTTTCATTTCTCTTCAAGCAAAGATGTTTGAAAATAAAGACAACAATGTACCCTCCTAACCTAATATGATTTGGGGCTATACTGTCTTCATGTCACGTCCTACAATTTAACGAAATAAAAACGGACCTGCCAAGGTTATTGAAAAAACACCCACTGAATGGCTGTATGCTCGCCAGCTAAATGGAAACCCGATTCAGCCCAATTTAAAACTGTACAAAATATTTAATGCAGGCTATTTGTATCAATTCATTTGTTCATAATTGCAAAGAAACATAATTCAGCTGTAAGCTTACAGTCAACATAGACTGACAGGCGTCATGCGCCCAAGCTCCGTGTTGCAAAAAACATTCATTTCATTGTATAATCAGTTCTGTTAAACAGAATAGATTCTGCACATATACATTAGCATTACATGCAACGGTATACACGTAAACCGCGTACAGTGTGTTTTAGCCAAGTGATTATAAATTAGGCTTATAGGCTACGATACAGATATCTGAAAAAATTACAGCGACACTGGAACTAAGCTGCTAGTAAGCGTATCATTGCGAGGCAGAGCAATGCAAAACGCATGAATCACTTTTATTGCATGACGAAAATAATTAGGCTAGCAATTAGAAATATCGCTAGACAGATACTCTACTTACGCGGTCTGTTTTTCTTTCCCGAGTCCATTCTTCTACGAAGTCTGCACCTTTTAGCAGGGGATCCATTATTCTGTAGGTCCTGATGAAGATGGTGGAAATTTTCGATTCCACTATGGCCACCGCTACTACTAGTACCACCGCTTCCATTTGGACCATGAGCACACGTTCCGTTGGTTAGTGGCTGAGAATGAAAGCCATTTTGCAGTCCATTCGCGTGACAAATACCTAATCCGTTCTGTTCCGCAATTGATTTCGCCTTATCCATGATTTTAAACAGACAACACAGAGCTAACAGTAAGGCTAATAAGAAAAGAGAGGAAGCTCACACCGGATTTTCACTCGGTAATCTATATATTTTTTCAAATACCTATCGTAATATCATGTATGTGTACTACAAGATGAGTTGCATTTCACAAATCGCCGGAAACACAACAGCTACAACTCTAGGTGGAGGTCACTGTCGGTCATTTTTTTCTCCTTCATGCTTCTCTCCTGCAGTAGCTTCCGAGTTAAACAGCCGGTTCTACGTCACTTGCAACATGTCACCCCACCCCCATTCACTCATGAGGGAGAACTGAAGGAACGAATATTGCTTTTTGATAAACCCTAATTTTTGTGAGAACAGAACAGTACACTGATGTTAGAATTAACTGAACGAATACCTTACAATTAAAAAACCATCTTACTCATAAAAAAATTGTACATCGACACTTATACCGAATGTATTAGCGTAGGCTACCACGCAATATATTAAATACTGGTTTCAAAATCAACGTAAGCATAATGACAAACACGCAATGGCTTATGGGCTGTCAAATGTAAAGAGCAGCATTAACACGCACAGCAATACAACTGCTCTTGGAATAAGGCCATATTCGTGATATTTTGAGGAATTGTTTCATTAGCCTTAATATCTTCAGATTGAAAAACAGGACTCCGGAGCTGTAAAAATGTCTGACGATTATCAACAAATAAATACTGAAATAGTCTTAAATCAGCTCCAACTTAACTATCTGACAGAGCATGTCAGAAATCCAGACCTTCAGATACTATATATATATATATATATATATATATATATATATATATATATATATGTGTGTGTGTGTGTGTGTGTGTGTGTGTGTGTGGAGATGAACAGAAAGCACTCTCTCCATGGGTATAAAGCGCAAGTCGGAATTTTAGGCTTCTGGGGTTCCCTTACTAACTCTGTACCCTGCCTTTCCATTGCTCTCTCTTATCTATACTGAACTACATGATGGTGCCAGGCCTCTCTAGAGACCTTGAAGAGGTACACAAGTTTACATGCATCCTCCTAGTGGATCATTTCCTGAACACCCTTCTCCATCAGATGCAACAAAATATGTTTTCCTTTTGTTGTTCATATAGATTTTAATAATAATTAATATACTTCACAAAATAATGTGGTTTGAAACAATGCATTTATAGATTATATAAAATTAATGAATGTGAGGCTACTTTCATTTTAATTACAGAAGATCCATGTAAATACTCATGTAAAGTAGGGTTCAATAACCATGTAGCCAAATCCATATTATTATCAGTTGTGGATTAAAACTATTAGCATTGGAACTAAGATTCAAGTAAAGTTTAATATTGACATATGCAGACTGAAGGCAGGAAAAGCTCAATTAGGCAAATAAAGCTTATATATGAGAAATTGATTTCAGCAGATGAAGAATAGTCAATTATAGTGACCAATTATAGAGACTTTAATCTGAATATGCTTAATATCAGAGCATTGTCTAACAACATGTGTAAGAGATTCCAATGATTGGAGATGTATTGGAGAAAGTTTTTTTTTTTGCAATTTTGCGTACCATCTTTCAAAGAGAACTATGAGGTCCATAAAAAATT
Source organism: Anguilla anguilla (assembly GCF_013347855.1). Taxonomy (NCBI): domain Eukaryota; kingdom Metazoa; phylum Chordata; class Actinopteri; order Anguilliformes; family Anguillidae; genus Anguilla; species Anguilla anguilla. The sequence continues at coordinate 11,097,162 of NC_049202.1, read as the reverse complement.
AGCCTTAGCATAAGCCATTGGGCAGCAGTGCACAAACCATATCAATCAAAAAACGCTCAAAACCCAAACCTTCCAGGATGGTCCAAAGATAACTTCTCTCTAGGCGATCAGAGACCTTTTTTAGTGGGAGTGGTGTCGACGACGTAGAAGGCAACAAATGGTATCAGGAGCTTATCAACCCCTCAAGCAGGCTACTTGTAATACTCCATATAAAGTATGAAACAGTCAGCATTTTCCTGATAACCTTGTGCATATCTTCATGTTGAAATTCCATAATGAGGGCCTACAACTGAAGCTGTCCAGATGGTTTTTAAGGGAGCAATGTAACAAATAAAAGGTATGTTAAAAAGCACCAAAATGTTACATGAACATTTTAGATGTAAACGGGACTGAACGGAATATACAATTAAACTATATAGCACTTATACTGTGACCAATTACATAGTGGTGCTTGGGTATTAGGATGGGAATGGGGGAAGGGGAAAGGGTGAAAGGTGAAGAATCAGTTTGGGCGCCCCCTATGACTCAATTATCTTAGAAAATCGCTGCCAAACGAAGCGCGTATGTATCTACGTACAACATTTTGTAACAGAACTCTAGCGCATATGACCACAGCAATCTCGCAGCGAGACAGATAGACCATATCACAAACGCGCTTTTCTGACGCACAGACTTGTAGGTATCACCCATAGTCTTTTAATGGTTGAAAATGTAGATTGAAAATGTAGAACCCTCCCAAGGCGGCCACGGACCGAAACGCGCTTGGGCAATTGCCCAATTAACTCTTTTGGGAGAGATGTGTGAAGCCTTCTACGTTCTTTGTTAGTTTGTTTCATCAACCTAACTACCGTGTTGATTCTCCAACAAACAGGGTGATACTAATTGAAAAAGTTAAAAATGGTATTGTGCCTTTTCACTTTTAGAAGTATTTTTAGATGCTATACCTATAGCGTTGGTGCCGAATACAAACAGCTACCATATTCGGAAACACTCGGATAATGCGTCTCCCTGCTGCTATATCGGCAGATAATGTTTTCTCCTCCCGAATTTGCCCAGTATTATTGGGATTCGGATATTTTTTCCGCATCTCTTTCATGAAATTCGCTCAGAAGTCAGCACCAAGTTTCTCAATTAAACAAACACATGCCGAGAGTGAGTGAGAGTTTCTCTTAACACTAGCCGGAACGAAGCCATTGCGCTTTGGGGACTTCATAATGAAAATGACTCCAACGCAGTAAATGTAATTTAAGGCTACCCTCCTTCCACGAATTTTTTAAATATTTGGGCGTTGTTAAAATTCGAATAAATAAATAAATAAATAAATCGACTCAGTCAAGAAATCAGTTCGGGCCATTTTCATCTCAGTACAACCCCCCGACAATGGACTAGCCTACACAACAGGTGCTTTTACTAGGTGCCACCGTGTCAAGATTCTACTCCAGCACGGTGTTCACCAACTGAATAACCAGCACTTTGATACGAGTTTACCAATTGAAGCGCTAATCGAAACTTACTTCGCACATATAATCACACGGGATTCATCCACTGCAACCATCTTTAGGGTGGGCGTGGTAATGGAAATGATGGGCTTAGAACTCCGAGGAGGTCACGCCACCGATATAATTTCAAGTTTTCTCTGAAACTGAGACAGAGAGTAAGAACAAAAGTCTTTGTCTCTCCAAAGAGAAGGGAGAGAGAAATGTGCTGAATTCGTTCCATTTCCATTTTGTGTTTTGTTATGCACGTCATTGTGCCCAATTCATCCTCAGCCTACCTGGCCCTTTGCAATTACCGAGCTCACCAGTGCTCTCTTTCTTCTTGATGAGGTTCCAAACAGTTGATTTTGGTAAGACTAAGGTTTGGCCTTGTCTCTGACTGTTTTCTTTTCTCATAATGGCTTACTTGACTTTCATTGACACAACTCTGGTCCTTATGCTGACTTATTGCCAAAAACAGACTCCAGATGCAATCAAGAGCCTAGAATCAAGACTAGATACTGAAAGCTCTCTTATACTTGCACTACAGAAGCAATTGAACACACAGGACTAATTCAGAAATACCTGTGAAACAATTTGTCCTGAACATTATGGTGCCCTGAAATGTGGAGGGGGGGGGGGGGGGGGGGGGGGCTATGTATAAAATGAAAGCTGAGAATCTTCACTTTAACCACATGTTTATTGTTTGGTTGCTAATGTAAAATAGTGGAGTACAGATCCAAATCAAGAAAAAATGTCTTTGTTCCAAATCCAAACATTATGGAGTTCACTGTTGTTTGTTCAGTAAACATTACACTTATTGATCATGAATGGGCCTCTCCACCTTCAGCATTATTCTATTCCTGAGAGTAGCACAGATCTCCACTACTGTTCATCTTTCTGGATGAGGCCAGTGATTGTAATGTGATGTAATCTACAAACTCAAACTCACTGCAATACTCAGAATAACCTAGCAGATATTGTTTTCACCCTCATGATACACCCATAAAACATTAGCTAATGAGTGTTGAAAAATGTACCCAAATATTCAGTGCGAACTTTCAATTAAATTGACAGCCCATCTGAAACATTATAGCTTGTTCTGCTTATTTCTTAAGCCCACGGTATTCCAGTATCCGTGGAAAGGACAGGTTCCTGGAGAATAATGTATGGCGTTCAGCATCAGTGGCCTTTCCAAGTCCCACACTGCTAATAAAAGCTCAGGAGGAATCTCGTCTGGCTCTGGAGATGCATCTTTCTGCATGAAATCTGCGGCTTCACTTCCATAGTGGGACTATGGGAATATAAACGATCACCTGACTGGATGAAAGAGGAGGCGAATTCAACAAATTCTGGAATACACGTATGTCACCTGTACACGAATCACTGATTCCTAACAATACGGAATTACGTTTCAGAAAAGCGTTATTCCGCCCGGCACCACTGCTATTGTTAAGGACAGATGCTCGGTGATCAGAAATATGAAGTGCCAGAAGTACATCTGCCTCTACTCTCATGATAAAAAAATGTCTTCACTTAAGGAGAAAGATCAGACCCGGTGAACAGAAAAGGCTACTCGACCTTTTTAAACCCCAGTGGTTCCTGTTGTTTTCCAAAGCTTGGGAGGTGTTCAGGACCATGGACAGCTGCACGCGTGCACAACTGAGGCTGATCAATAATCATCTCAGCTACTGCATGTTGTCTTTTTTCAGGTGTGGTTGTAAAATGTTTGCAGTGAATTAAGACCTATGTGGCCACCTCTGTAGTTTAGTGTCCTACAGCTCTGTATATTTTTATATTCTTCATAGTCTATTTGGGTTATTTAACATAGCGCCACTTTGGAAAGACCTAAAAATTACTTTAAATTAAAGTAATTTCTTGGTTTTCTGGATATTTGCACCGAGGGAAAAATTCACATTCAATTATTATAATTTTTTGGCGGAAATAGACTGAATCACCGACTGACTCATTTCATGTGCATGAATCCTAATCTGCTAAATCAAAGATGTTTTCATAATTTGCAAGTCAGGAGAACGAACAATAACTGCAGTGAAGCTATCACGAGATTCAATGCAAATGATTTTCACGCTACTATCGAAGCCTCCTTCGGTCAACTCAAAGAAGGAACAATGCATTTTGTGTCTTACTCACAAAAATGAATGTGCAATGATTTCCCTAATCTGGTGGAGCCACGGCTTAGTCTGTGTTCCAGGCAATCAGATATGAGAAATGATTTGGTTTCTTTGAAGAAAAATTATTAATTCCTCCCCAGACCATTTGTCTCTGAACTGGAGGCAATGAGCTTCAATGAAGGAGGCTTGTCTAAAACAGCTTAATCAACAATTTAAAGGGTTTATGGCCACTTTATTTTTCAAGACAGTGCCTATTTGCTTTGTGGATATTGGATTATTTCCCCCATCCATGGAACATACTGCCAGCTATTCTCTCTCGAACCAGGCACAAATCCATATACTTCCTTCCATTTGTCCACCGTTGCAGTAGAAGTTGCCAGACATTTATTTATTTCAGCCATAATGTGCTGACAGGTCAAGGGTGGCTAAATTCAATAAGGAAAGGGAATCAAGTATGCCATTGTGGCCCACATTTTTAACATTTAGGATAAACAACACTCCTATGACCTAAATGATCAATCGTAACCAAAGGACCCTCTGTGATAGCACTATTTACACTTCAAGAACATAAGAAACAAAGATCTTCTCATGAAACCTGGGGTATAACAAATGAATCATAAAAAACTAAAGTATCATTCAAAAACATCAAGATGGCACAATCAGTAATGACCCCACTTCTCCCATACAGCTCATTGGAGTCATTACATAGAATTAGCTCTTATGGTCTTATTAAACTTAAGAATGGGAACATCATCTGACGTAAATCTTGGGGGTTGTCTTTAGATCCCTTTTATATTGTTTCAATGCACTGTTGCATTAAAATTAGTCTGTGTTGCTTATTTCAAACTGCGCTGGATTAGTCTGTTATCCGCATTGCCCATTTTGCTGAGGCTGTGTAAGCAGACAAAACAAAATACTCAAAATGCCTCTCACAATAAGTGTAATTTCTTTAGGGTGGGCATGGTAATGGAAATGATGGGCTTAGAACTTCGAGGAGGTAACGCCACCGATACAATTTCAAGTTTTCTCTGAAACTGAGACAGAGAGTAAGAAAAAAAGTCTTTGTCTCGCCAAAGAGAAGGGAGAGAGAAATGTGTTGAATTTGTTCCATTTCCATTTTGTGTTTTGTTATGGACGTCATTGTCCCTTTGCAATTACCGAGCTCACCAGTGCTCTCTTTCTTCTTGATGAGGTTCCAAACAGTTAATTTTGGTAAGACTAAGGTTTGGCCTTTGTCTCTGACTGTTTTCTTTTCTCATAATGGCTTCCTTGACTTTCATTGGCACAACTCTGGTCCTTATGCTGACTTATTGCCAAAAACAGACTCCAGATGCAATCAAGAGCCTAGAATCAAGACTAGATACTGAAAGCTCTCTTATACTTGCACTACAGAAGTGTAATTTAAAAACAACTTAATAATTCTCAGTGATGTGAGTAGCTGATGACCTGGCTGATGCTAAATAGCAAAGTAACTTAAATTGAAACACATATAACTCACACTCACTCTCATGAATCACAACTGGCATTTTCTTAAGTCGCCACAAGATGGCCATAGAGTAGCATATGGTTGGTGGATATAACATGAATTGTCAGTTATATTTCAGTTATGCCAACCACCGTCAAAATAAAACCATGGATGCCAAATATTACGAAGTGGTTTTAAGCTCATCCATGAATCTTTACAGCCAACACACACACACACACACACACACACACACACGCCTCTGTATGCATATCTTCAGGCTACTGTACTTCAAATATACAATGTACGATGCCCATTTCTGTATAACCGCAAATCACAGGTCACGTAATCTAATGCCCTTATTTAAGCCGTTGCGATGATGTACATCGGGAATTATATATTGCTATGGAATTTTAATGCAATCAACATCATGCAACACATGGAAATTTGTAACATGAATTACTAGTTAGTTCAAGTAGTAGTTGAATTCTACGTATGTACAAATGCCAAAAAATAAAAAATCACTTTTAATATTCAATAGTTTATTGACTTAATACCTCATTTGTCCATTTTTAGCATATACTGTTCATCTCAGTGCGTCCATGACGTCATCTGAATTCTATGGGAAAAGCCCGTTTCACTCAGGCGCGAGGAGCACTTTGATTCTGCTGTTTTTAGAGCAGGTTGGAAACGAGCACTAAAGAAAGCCTTGCACTTACTAAAGCTTAATGCCACAGCTTCTTTTTTTTGCCAATGAATTTTGTTTAAAGCCTATCATATATTTAAAATATAGCATCACTGGCACAACCAGGACAGACAGTTCAGTAAGGTTTTGGAGCTGTGTGGGACTACATCTGTCTTGTATGCACGCTATTCAGCCCTAATGGACAAAGAGAATCAACATGTTTATGGATTTCATCGGCGATTTTTTCAGCATTAATATGAGAGCATACATGAAAGAAGAGCGTGAGAAAGAACTTGGCACAATTAGCATGATTTCAGAGACCCTCGACCCACGTCTCTTAATGGTGCAAGACACAACATCTACCACTTTGCCAACTTCCAATGTGATGGAGAATGATACAAGATGCGGGGAACAGATTCTGCGCCATGGCAGCGTGGAGAAGGTGTTGATAGGGGCAATTCTCACTATGCTAACTTTTCTGACGATCTGCGGAAACTTGCTGGTGGTCATATCTGTGTGTTTTGTAAAGAAGCTGCGACAGCCCTCTAATTATCTGATCGTGTCCCTTGCTGTCGCAGATTTGTCTGTGGCACTGGCCGTGATGCCGTTTGTCAGTATTACAGACCTTATAGGCGGACAGTGGATTTTCGGTCAAGTCTTTTGCAACGTTTTCATTGCCATGGATGTGATGTGCTGTACAGCTTCTATCATGACCCTCTGTGTAATCAGTATCGACAGGTGAGAGTGAAGTTCCGTTTTTGTCACACACAGAACATAAAACTACACTTTGAACTTAAAAACCTAGATTTTAAGTCGCACTGGATTTTAAACCACACTCAATTTTCTGTCGAACTGTTAGGCTACTGTAAATATCCAGATCTATTTTTGAAAGTACACATATTTATGAGAGTAATGATGAGACGGAGCTCAAATAAATGATCCTGAGTATATATTCTTTTTGTGTTTTTGAAGGATGAGAAATAGAAATGTCATATTTTTTATTCTGGAACCAGGATGTAGAAACAGTGCATTATTATTATTATTATTATTATTATTATTATTATTATTATTGTTGTTGGAATGTTTCTGAGCGATTTGCCTGTCACTGTTATTTCAATATTAATTTTGTTTTCATTAATGCTATTATTAATTGATTACTGTTGGTAGTTAACAGCTCATAAATTACATTGTAAAAATATTTTGTACATATAAGAAATTTAATTTCAAAGACAATTTGTGTATTAATTATCTAGCAGGTGGCCCCATAGTATGTTAAATGATAGTCTGCTCTTTTATGTTCCAGGTACCTTGGCATTACTAAGCCCTTGACTTACCCTGTAAGACAGAGTGGGAAATGTATGGCCAAGATAATCCTGTCCGTTTGGCTTTTATCGGCTTCCATTACTCTGCCCCCTTTGTTTGGCTGGGCACAGAACGTGAATGACGACAAGGTGTGTTTAATCAGTCAAGATTTTGGCTACACAATTTATTCCACCGCAGTTGCGTTCTACATCCCTATTTCAGTGATGCTAATCATGTACTATAGAATATACCGAGCCGCCAAGGTGAGCGCGGCGAAGCACACCATCGCCGGCTTCCCACGGGCGGAGGAGGACGAGAACGTGGACTGTGTCACTGCGGCCCTGAAACTACAGCGAGAAGTGGAGGAGTGCACTAGTTTTTCCCGTCTTTTGAAGAACGACAGGAAGAACATTTCTATTTTCAAGCGGGAGCAGAAGGCGGCGACCACGCTGGGGATAGTTGTGGGGGCCTTCAGCGTCTGCTGGTTGCCTTTCTTCCTGCTCTCCACAGCCCGGCCATTCATATGCGGCGTGGAGTGTAGCTGCATTCCCTTCTGGGTGGAGAGGACCCTGCTATGGCTGGGCTACGCCAACTCTCTCATCAACCCATTAATTTACGCGTTCTTTAACCGGGACCTCAGGACCACCTACCGTAACCTGCTCCGATGCAAGTACAGGAACATAAACCGCAAGCTTTCAGCTGCCAGCATGCAGGAGGCGCTCAAGCTTGCTGAAAGACCAGACCTGGTACTGTAGATAAGTGTTTGTAATTGTGCCCCAAAGGGAAAAATTCAAGAACCCAAAACTAGGCCACGTTTAAATGTTCAGCCTTCATTTTTTAGAAGTTACATCACAGACTTGAATTAAATGAACAAGACGCTCATTTTGCAATTTTACAACCCTGATGGTACAACTGAAAACAAAGTTGTTTAATTTTTTAATTTTGTTTGATAAGCTAAATTATGTATATACTGTATGATATAACCTGCATTTCTTGTAAATCTATGTAGAGCGATGTCAGCTATTTCATCATTGTTATATAACATGGGACCTCTATGAAACTGAAACTCATAAATGAGACCTGACCTATAACTGACCATTCCAGAGGAGTTATCATGAAGATAAGCAATCATATTACTCTCTGAATACACAGTTGAACCTGATCAATAGCTTAGAAGGTCATCTGCTTTTCAGGTTGCAATGATAAACTACAGCCAGCCATGCAATCCTTGGGTAGACATCTTAAGTTGTCATAATAAAATATGGTCACTGCGAAATGTGTAGGCTTTTATTTATTGATTTTTAAAAACTTATTATTATGCATTATTTTAGTAATATATGAAACTTCCCAACAAAAGGAGTATTTATGGGCCAAAGAGAAATTGAATATTGATAGAGATTCTTGCTTTTTAATTGTAATGCATATATTTCATATTTATAATTATTATAGCCAAAAAACACATTGAACAGTGAAGTATTTTACTCAGGAGCAAACACAAGACTGCATGCAAGGACAAACGTGGATTTATATACTACTTATTGGCTATTAACTGTACCCTAGTATCCAGTTATAAATCAAATATTAAAAATATCATAAGACCACACAAATAGATATCTAGTAATAAAGCATTTTCAAATATGTGTTGTTATGCGTACATGTGTTTTGTTGTTATTATTACAAATATGAAGACTTCAAACAAGAGGGGTTGAACATTCTATTAATATTGCATTTAATTGAGGAGCTATTGAAATTATTCTGAATGCTTATTCCATTCGCATGAACTTGAAGTGTGCAGGTAGTTATTCATTTGTAATATCAGTCACTGGTAAGCAAATATGATTAAAAATGAATACGTTTGAGAGAAATTGGTATGTAAAAGCAAAAACATTTGAATTGAAAGGAATGTATTTTGGGTGGATTTGTTGACATGTTATACTTGTAGTTTGTGCCTCAAATTGTCTTACAATAGCTCTTACCACATATTATGTTGTTCCAATTGTAGGCGTAAGAACAGTTTGTTTTTCAAAGGTCTCATAATTCAACAAAAAATGTAATACACTACTATCCATTTATTGGACCATGTGGTTGCTAGCTCCAAGAGAATGAGACTGTTCATGTTTATGTCGTGATTAGGTCAAATACCAAGCTGTTTTAAACTGTCATTTTCAATGCAATGTTTTACAGTGTATGCATGCAACAAGCTTATTTGTAACAGACATTCTGAATCCACATATTCAGAATTTTCAAATATTCACAATGTTGCCTGCATGCAAACCTGGTCACTGTTGGACATGTTCAATATATTGTGCTGTAATATTAAATGGATTGCTATTTAAAGACTATTCATTACTAAAGAATGCATAGGTTTCCACTGTGTGTTTAGCAAATTTACTTATGACATGTTTGCTTGTCACAGGAAATGCCATTTAGAGCCTTATAACTTGTTAGTTTTAGGTTCAAATCCTGAACTCCTCCAAAAGGAAATAATTAACCTTGCAGTTCATTTGAATTACATCCTGAGCGTAAAATGTGAGGTATATTGGTCTAAACCACGAATTAGATGTTCTCGAGTGATATACATAGGTCTTCAGTGGAATAGGAGCTGGTAGTTTTCAGAAGCTAAACAATACCATCATGCTATACCAGTTGAGCACTCTGTCTGTTAATATTATATCTGGAATAATTAAATAGGGAGTATTTATGTTGAATTCAACCAGTAACCGTATATTTTACTTATCATTAAACTGACAGCAAAACAGAAGTATCTGTAATGTATGACCAGCTGTATTTTGTGTATAACCTCTGTACCTATGTAAAAAGTTATTTTAAACAAATAAATTGTCCTCTGAATTAATATGCATACAACATCTATCTATCTATCTATCTATCTATCTATCTATCTATCTATCTATCTACCTACCTACCTACCTATGTGTGTGTGTGTGTTAAAGATATACTTTCTGTAGATCTTTACTTGATATATTTATATGTAAGCATTCAGTAGTATGTACAGCATTATAATATTGGAGTTTAAGGTTCTAAAGACAAATCTTACAGCTTGCACACAAAGGTACTCATTTTAACATCTGAAAATGACTTCCATAACTTAACTGTTATGAAGGCTTTTTGACTATTAAATAAGTATTAGGGTAAGTTTTTAGATATCAGTTTCTATGAACAATACTGAACCTTACTGTTATTATGCTTTTTAAATGATCTAATTAGCCTGAAATCAATTGAATTATTTATTTAACATTCTCAGTGACACAATTGCATTTTATGACTAAACAAAGTTAATTGTTTATTTGTACGTTCCATGAAGATATTAACATTTTTATAAAAGTATGACTGAGAAATGGTTGGTATGTTCCACCAAACATTGTCCCTTTATTAATCCTTTCATGATAATATTCCCTGATTATTTAATGAAATTAAAACAATCCTTTTTTATCAATAGGTTATTAACAATCAATATGATTCCTGCATAAAAGTGCCATAAATGTGAAAGACTGGTTGGATAACAAATGGTGTGCATACATGATAATTCGATAGATATGTATGTATATGTATATATTCTCTAGGATACTATGACCATACCATTTGTCATAGCGTTGACGTTGTACCTGACCTTGTGCGCTGTATAAGGTAAGTATTTTAAAAAAGGACAGAGCAAGTTGATCAAACAGAAACAACAAATATCCAGAGCAATTATATATATATATATATATATATATATATACATACATACTGTAGATACTGTCAGTTCTCAGCCCAGATTACGCGTTCAAGAGAGGGAGACATTACAGCCTGTGCTCTCACATTTAAGTGTGAAAACACAAGCTCTCACATGCTCTGAGAGATACACATAACCCACACTCGCATCTTATACCGTGGAACTGAACCAAACAAGCGCGTGGGCCTTTCAGTTCACAGAACCCACCCACGGAACGGAGAGCTAAATCCCTCCCCTCGTCCAGAGAGCCTTGAGATGTGACCCTCGGTTCAGCTCTAATGTGTCAACATGCTCTTTCTTTCACCGGCAGGGATTAGTATTATTATTAGAAACAAGGAATGAATTGCCCACTGACAGCAACGAGAGGGCAGGGGGAGGGGCATGACCCAGCAACTGCCACTCATTTCACGATCAGCCGACAGATGACCAATGATAAATCAGCATACCGAAGCCCCGCGGACTGTGTTTGCACAGCTTGTACACACAACGTTGAATAAGTTTATGTCACACATTTTGATGGAGACCCGTAATCCACAGTGAAAGAGGTGAAACGTTGACAATGGACAATGTTGCACTCAGCACAGTGAAGACAGGCAATGTAGAGAGGATATTAAAAGCATGTATGCACCCCTGTGGATCAAACATTAGCCCAGATTCTTTTGTCGTTTAAGTGAATTATCATAATTGTTTGCTCTTTCTGATATTAGTAACACCATATGCCTGAAGTTGCTAAATAAGTACAAATAACAAAAATGTTTGAATCATTAGTCATAGTCATAGTGCAAAGGACATTTTGGCTAAATTGGTTCAGCCTACAATATAAATTAAGTTCACAGCATTTTCTAGATCCTCAAGCGCCACCTTATAAACACCAGCATACTGCACAACTCAAATGATAATGGGCATGTTTGAAGGTAGCCGCAGGTTTCCTCGGTTTTTTGACCTAATCAGAAGAATAGCAGCTGCACACAGTCCGGTAACTCAGGTGTGTCATGGAGGGGAACAGTCTGTGAACTTGACCATATCATATATTTTTACCATTCCAGATAAAGGTGATGTCAGGCATCCTCAGTGCAGAGCATTTCGACAAGGAACAGAGGCTCAGAAATGCAGAAATGGAATATTTGTGTGGTAGAAGCTGGGAGCTCGTCTGCCTAAATATATAATGAAAGAACAAGAGCAGAGTGTCCTCTGTGGAAATGAAACGCGCTCTGAGTACAACTGTGTCATGGTAAAGGCATGTTGGATGATAATGAAACTAGGGACCACACAACCACACACAAACACGCACCCACACATACACCCACACATGCACACATGCACATGCACACGCACATGTACATAAACACACTTCCATGCACACACACGCACACACACAGTCTCTCTCTCTCTGTCTCTGACATTGAGTTACATTGTCCTGGGACGCACAACTTAACCAATAAATCACAGTGTCACCTTGTTTTAGGACCAGCTCAATTATTTATTGAAGAACTTGTCCTTTTAACTAGCATACCACAAACCTGCTATGACAATGATTAGCAAGTTTACACCTTCCATAATGGAAGATGGAAATTGTGTAAGCAAAGCCACATTCGTCAGCTAACTGGTGTTTTATTCAGTCTAGCTAACATGGTACATATAAAGCTGATAAAATTATATTTCTATATTGTCATCATCAGAACTTCAGCAATCACTGAAATTAATGAAAATATTATATGAAATCAAAAAATATTGCATTTACCAAAGCAGTTAAGAATTCTTCTCTTTAATTTGAGTAAATCAAATATATAACAAAAGCAAGAAGCATAAACGTAAAAGGTACACAAAATCTAGAAGTATATATAATCAATTTCTAATTAGTACAAAATTAATATGGCTGTTTTTTATTTGATGTATAATATAACAAAAATAATTTCAATTGTGGAAGATAAAACAGGTACATTTTGTGCCCTGTGAATTGTGCAAATCTTTGGTGGATTGTTTATAAAAGGCCAAAAAATAAATGTTTGAGACATTTCTTAGCAAAATAATTATGTATTCACCTAGGAAACACTGAGCTTTTGTGCAAAAGCATTGTGAAGAATTAGTTTATAACACTGTGTGAAACGACTGGGGAAAGACTGCTGTGTATTCAGAAAGCAAGTTGAGCTTTAAAATTTTGCATGTCTGGAATAGGCAGGAACTGTGCTACCCCCAAAGATGATTTTTATAAGGGCCCCCTCCTGGTAGCTGAGATATAAATAATAAAACCTGTGATCCTACTTGAAGCTGAATTCACTATTTCTGCTCCTGCTGAGGTTCTTGTTCTTTATGAATCCTCCAGTGAAATTATTTGCAGCATGCATACACTGCTAATGGAGGAGGGCAGTATCTCGAAAAAACATTTACTGCAAATGCAGAGCAGTTCAACCTATATGTAAGATTATAAGATTATGATGATTGTGATTACAACAACAACAACAACAACAACAATAATAATAATAATAATAATAATCATCATCATCATCATCTCATCATTATCATCATCAACATATTTTTCATTTATAAAGCACATTTCACACAATTATCAATTCCAAATTGTGTGAACCCATGAGATACACAAATTATAATTATAATAATACACAAATTGTGATGGGGAATACATGTTGACAATGTGCTGCAGTTTTATGCATGAAATCCTTTTTGAAATAATTCTTATGACATTTTCATTGCACATAATCAACTCACCAACACAAAACATTTGTTGTTTTAAAGACTACTGCGGGGAGACAAGGTTATATCAAGATGCCCCAGGATAAGTTTGCTTTGTTTAGACAACGGCGGTCACAGATTAAAATTCAGACTGGAATATCAAAGTGTTGAATTCCTCAGGATACATGAAAAATCCTTTCTTTCAACTTTTCAACCCCTGGAGAATCCATCAAGGTATTTTCAACGAGCTACACTGGATAAACCTTGAAGCTGAATTTCTTGCTCTTCCTTAAAAGATTCCAAGTGAGCTTCCTGAGTTTTAAGAGCCGCATCAAAAAAACCTGTTTGTACAGAAAGTTCTCAACAAACTGGTGCGCTTCTAACTGTCATTAATAGTTTTTTTTATGTGTGGCTTGTTGTATCACTGTTAGTTTCAGTGGCCCCTGGTTTACCAATATGTGTTGTGCTCATTGTAATATCTGTAGTGTGTCATTTGAAATCCAGTCTTAAAGCTTTCATGCAGAGATGTGCCATATCTCTGTACCAAGGTCAATGTAAGAAGCTGTACACAAACTGATTGCTGAGCAACGAAAAATTGGGGAACAAAAATGGCGCTCTGACAAACCAATGAAACTCACTTGATCTTCACTGGGGACCTTAAACAGGTACGGTATGCCTCCAAATTACCGCCTAACCTTGAGATATTGATGGGCTACCTTCAGCTATCTGGCAACCGCTAGTGGCTGTGCCCCACAATTAATGTGATCCACCATCTGACAAATTTAATCTGTGTATGCAAAGGCAGGCCTCACAAACTAATGTTTATAATTTAAGGTGGCCAATTTCCGCTGAGATTTCCCAGCAAGACCATGGTATTATACACTACCATGACACTAAGCAAAGGACTTCCAGAAATTAACAAGGGAACAAGATGTGAGCTGCGAACTTGCTGATTAATGACTATTGCAGTCACTCTTCTTACTAGATATATTGTGCACTGATCAGTTACTCTAGGTCTATTTAAACTGGTTATGATGACAGAATCTGAAAGTATATTTAATTTTTGTTACCCATAAATTTAATAAGGTTACACATTTGGTATGTATTCTATCAATCACAGAATGGGCACTGGTGGATTGAGAAAGCAGAAGACTGAAATATAAAATGTTCATATCTCACTGAGACGACTGAAATACTGTATGACAGATCATCAGCAGACTAAGCAAGATAGAAAACACATGATTGTACCTTGTGTATGATGCCGACCCTTGCACCGTTTACACGGTTGACCTGGAGTACGAATCAATTTATGTTACAGATCAGAAGCTAGCATGGAAGCTGGCAGGGACGCTGCATTTATGAATACTTTCAGGGCTTAAGAACAGAAGTGTGTGCCAAGCACACCCTCCCTGCACAGGCAGCGACTCCATCACAGTCCCACAGATCTCCAGCTGCTCTGCCAGCTGCCTCACGTCTGTGATCTCGGCCTCCCCGAACCCACCGGTCAGGTAATTAGCTGCTCCTGTTGGACTAAGAAAGACAACCGAGAGGTAGAGAACATGGCGGCGCGATTCATTAGAGAGAGGCAAATTAATAGCCGATATTAAAGAGATGAAATGATGAAATGACAAGCAATTCACACTGTTGGTCTCAGCCTTTTCATGGATATAAAAATGACTGCATCACTAAGAAAGATGGATGGTGGAAAGATATATATTAAAACGGAAATCCACCCTTCTGAATTATTTACCTTAATGGTTTGCTCCAATAATGTGCATCAGTTAATTTGCATTAATAATGAATGATAATTTAGGAGGAACTAAAATAATCTTTAATTCGAAGTTGCTTTAATCAGTTCAGCCTACTTGTTAGAATTAAAGACAATGTGGTATGAGACATTTATTTATAAATAATTTACAAACAAGAATGATAAAAATGTTTTGAAAATGTATTTTACACAAAAATAATTACTATATTATGCTATAAAATAAAGCCCATCGCACACGTTTCATTTTAAGCTTCTGAAAGAGAGAAGGTGCTCTCTGTATAGGACAGTGCATATAACCAAAAACCTATACCCAGGTTTTCAAAAGAGACTACCCAGACTGAAACTCCAGTGTACTCGTGGAATTAATCATATTTATTTAATAACAGACTGATGCTTCAATTTGGTATCTTTCTCCATCACTCAAGTCTTTTTGGAGTACCTAATGCTCTCTTTCTACCCTCTGACGATATGACACTCAATCTGCTTGGTTGGTTACTGAAGACTATATTGTTAGTCCGGCTGGTCAGACACTGGGGCGACCTCCTTTCTTTCCTGATTGACTTACTGGGAACAGGAAGTCCACCCACAACCAAAGCTGTTTTTCAGCTTTGACGTGACACAGAGCAGCTCATGGGTCTCCTCAGTGAGACTGGGGTTCTTTCCCCTGTACCCTTTAATCTTTTGATGAGGTACGATCTGATATCTCATTCCAGAAAAGTAAACATCCACCCCCCACAGATTATGGCAGAAGAGACAGTTTTTCTTTAAAAGGGGTAAACTGAGAATTAAAATGCTCCAATATTTCTTTAAACAAATGTAACATGAGCGTGTGCTACATACTGTATTTATTTCAAGGGCTTTCATTAGCACTACATCATTCTCTTTGGTTCATTTATTTCAACATATTACTGATCATCCACACATAACATGTACAAACATAATTTTCCATGTACATCTCTCAGAAATATATTATGTACAGTAATGACTTCAGGACTGAAAAAAATATGAGAATTGCTCAAGGTGACTCCACTAGGCAGTAAGGTCACAGGATACAAGTTTAATCCATTGCTGTGACAGTCAAGCATTTTCAACTTGAATTATTGAAATTCTTTTTGATGCTAAGCCACCCATGAGCAACCCATGAGAAAAGACACACGCACATGCACACACACACACACACACATGCACAAGGGTATGTACATGAATGAGCAAACCCACACATTCACAAACACATTAATGCACACATACATACACACACATGAATAAACACACCCATGCATTGATGTATACTGACACATGGCAGAAAGGCGTAAATATAAGCTTGTACACATACACTTTGCTTACACTGTTCTGGTTGCTAAATGTCACATTATTTTGTTTTTATTTTTGGCTTGGAGAGAACATTTTAAGTTGCAATAAAATGGAAATTTACCAGCCTTGTATCAATATTTTTGAAATATGCTTTAATTACCTTTCCAGTGAAACATTAATACTGTATCTCTAGAATTCAACTAAGGCATTGGCACAAAACTCAGTAAGACTACACGTGTTGTAAATCTTAGTGGTAGCAAAGCAGAAATGTGTCCTGTATCTGATTAATATGCATATTAGTGAAAATATTGTGTCTTGGTGAGTTGAGAGATATCATACTTTTACATTAACCACACATACTCAATGTGTCCAGCGCACCCAGCTTCAGTCTCTTTTTAAATTGACTGCCCTTTAGTGACATGTTAACCAAATTCAGTTTCCATTACTCTCATTATTCACGACTGGAAGTAGGAACACCAGATCCTGTTTGTTTCTCTTTCACCCATGGACTGCCTACTGTCACCTAGCAATAATGTATGATTCAAACCCTAACATACTGAAATTGCACATATTTGCATTATCTGGACATTTAGTCATTGATGCGCTTTGATTCTGAGCAAAGAATCAAATTTGACGAAATGTGTAAAATTGAGGAATTTGGGGTGGTGTTGGGCGGGGGGGGGGGGGGGGGGGGCGGGGGGGTGTACAAATACTTCAGGCTCAGCAAAAAAAAAAAACTCAGCTGACATTAATCAGAAGAAAGGACACCAGCATAATGTATTAATGTGCTAATCCACCTTGACATATCCCTATATTGATTTCAAGCCATTAATACCAAAAAAAGAGCAGTCCAGAAAAAACAATCTTTGCGCTTTAAATCTGCTGTGTGACCAGGTATCACAACGGAGATGCTTAATGCGCCCGGAGGGAGGTGCTTATGGATGTCACTGGAACGATTATGCAAGTTTTTCAAGAGGCTCGAGCTTATCTTTCAAAACAGCCATCACCAACCCCTCCGCTTAGAGGTATCGTTAATGCTAATTGTCTTGTTGGCAGTAAGAGTTGTTTTGAGTGTAAAATACTTCTTAGCATGGGCTCCCTGACACATTTACAGGGTCTCGCCTTGTTTATCCATCTCTGTGGACAACTCCTCTGTGCAGGTTTATAGGATCCCAAAGGACTCTTGGTCAAGTGACAAGGCGACAGGACTCCTATTCAATGCTACTGTCATGGTTCTGTGTTTTCCTGTCTGTGTTTCCCTTGTTGGGCCGCCAGATGGCGGCACTTCTGTTTTGTGTCCTGCTCCCCCCTGTTAATTGTATGATTGTTTTCAATTGTCTCGTTATTCCATCATTGTTCCCACCTGTGTCTTGTGATCCCCTCTTCTGGTTTGATTGTTTTTTGAGTTCACCTGTGTCTTGTTAGCCCCTGTCTATTTAAGTTCTTTGTTCCCTTGACTCGGGTGCTGGTTCCTTGTGTTTGTTTCCGACGTGTGTTTCAGACCGTATGTACCTGCCTGCGTTTTTGACCTGTTTGTGTTTGTTTGCCCTTGTACTCTGCCTGCCTGTGTTCTGCCCTGCCTGTGTTTTTGAGTTCCTGTTGTTTTCTGTTTTATTAGATATTTTTTGAGTTTGTGTTTTTGCCCATCGTGGCCTTTTCTGTTCCCTGCTTGTTTGCCTGTCCTGTAAGTAAAGTCTTTGTTAATTTTCCCTTTTTGAGTTTGTGTTTTTTTTTTTCCCTCTGCATTTGGGTCCCCCCTACCCGTTACGTGACAGCTACTGCTGGCGGCTTTCCTGTGAAAATTAGACCTCCACACAAAACACCTTTATTTTCATTTTCTTTCAGTGTGGTGGTTGGGATTCTCCCCCCACCCCCCCCCCCCCAACCCCGCCCCCACCAAAAAATAAATAAAATCTATCCCAACAGGTAAGCCAAATCGGTCATTCTTTTATTTTACAGCAAGGAGTTCATTTTTAAGAAAAAATTATTTTATTTACAAATGCATTTGACTATACCTGAAAAAGAAACTCTGATATCTGTCATTTTTGGGGGAAAAAACTTTCTGCAGTGTTCAAGCTTGGTGATATTGTTATAATTAGAGAATGTATGGAAGAATTCAACTTTATTTAATTTCCTATAAATCACGGTTATCTCTGACACCTCACAGATTGTTTTGGGCCCGAAGGATTATCGTTATGGCTACAAAGAGGCGCTAGCGGTGCTAGCATGTTCCAGGCTCCTCTCTCGCTCCGCTGCCAGAGAACCAGCACGGGCAAGAATGTCGTTTTGAGGTCAGGCTGTATTTGTCAGATTGATTTAATCAAAGGTTGCCAATTTCCCCGACCAAATGGTCCTCCCATGAAAAAGCAATTTGGGTGTAAGAAAAACACATCTCCGTATTTCACCAGAGGCCCGGACTTAGTTTAAGATGCCTTGAGGACGTGTCAGATCCTTCATATAAATTAAAACCTCCCCTGGACTGTTTATTACAAACAAATGGCATCTCTGTGTATTGTGTCAAATTCGCTTGGCTGACATGTTCTCCACTTTGAGAACAGATTGCATTACGGCTTTGAACAGCTGGGTTCAATACAAAATGCCAACCCAGGCAGAGTACAGTTTATGCCAGCAGAATTCCCCTGACTACAACTCATTTTTATATAACAAGGTTTAATCTGAATGACAAAACCTGGCAGATCCTTTCATATTATTGCAGGAGCATGCAGTACAGGACCTACCCCTATTAAAATTCATGCTGTGTTAAAAATGTTTTTTTTTTTTTTTTTTTTTTGCAATGAACAAATATGTATCAGCACCTTTGTTCAAGTGAATAACACTTACAGTAGGGTACTGTAAAATAGCATCCTAATACATTCATATCAGGATGATGATTATCATAGTGTAACAAACCTTCAATGTATTGTCAACAAAGTAAAGTCCCGCATTACTAATTGAGACATACGTGAAAGGTCAGGTGGACCAGTAAAAATTAAAATAAGCATTATGTAATTCCAGCTTGAATTTGCAAAAATGAATTCATTCAACAAACCATGATGATAGTTTTCATAGACAATCAATTACATACAGTGAGGGGGGGTCTAGTAGTTCTAGCTTGCATCGAAAGCACAAGGATGGATGTATTGCTAATGCACTGCGCTCACTTCAAAATTGGAACTTCACCAGGCTATCAATCACAATTAGGAATTGACACCAACATTTAACCAAGTGCATCAGATAATCTGGCTGATCGTTTATGCTGGAGCTGGATATGCCTATTCAGGAGTTCACGGTTGATTCAAATTTATGGCGTTGTTACAGATTTAAATCAACATTGCTAGCAAACCTCCACTTGTCTTTGAATCCTGCCAATACAAAAAGCAATCATGGTCACTGACCATTTGACACAGAACAGACTCTCACAGGGAGGAAGGTTTTTGGTGGGCCTACATTTAGAGGGGACCATGAAGCAACATAGAAGCCTTCAAATACAATTTTCCATGAATAGTTGGAGAAAATAATAATGAAAAAATGCTGAAGATGTATTATTTATACTTAATTCAAATATAATACCATGAAACATTTTTTTAAACTACCTTCTTTTATATGTATCATGGTTCATTGTTCATCCTCCATCTTTTTTCAAATATATCTTTTTATATGGAGCGAGCAGGTGCAAGGCTTGCTGTAGTTGAGGACTTTCTTACACTAGATGGGTAAAATATTTTACTCTTTGCCTGAAGCAACCCCATCTTCTCGTTTCCATGAGAACGCCGTATCCAGGGAAGCAGTTATGCCTCATTTTCTTTGACACCCACATTGTGCTACACTCGCTCCTGTCATCAATGGCACAGATCAAATTGCGGTCTACACTACCTGCAATGTGGAAAGACAGGTTTCAATGCATGCAGAAAAAATTAAATTTAAAATTTACTTTAAAATGACATGTTGGGTTTTAGCCATAAGTATGTGCATGTACTGTAACTAGGCTTGGGGTCAATTCAATTTCCAGTTCAGTCAATTCAGAAAATGAACTGTAATTCAGAAAATGAATTGTAATTCAGAAAATGAATTGTAATTCAGAAAATGAATTGTAAATCAATTAATTTGTCGAAAAATCCCCATAGAACATGACAGGCATCCGTTCGATTTCTGATCCCAATCCTGCTTTTAACTTAGGAAGGTTAGTAAACTCCTGTCAATTACAAAATCATTTAATCTCAGCAGTGACAGTGTTAAGACAAACCAATAAAAAACAGTCAGCCAGCCGAGGCAAATACATTATGGAAACTGCAGTCAAAAACACAAAAATGTGACCTACAAATGTCTGCAAAATAAATGTCTAAAAAAAGGCAACCATGTCAAAGTGATTTTGATTTTGGCATTCAGAAGAAAACAGCAGAGGCACAGATGACTTTTATGAATGAATACTAATGGAAATGATATGAACTACAGCAGTTACAATACAGGCATACCCGCATATAACAGTGCATAAACTGTACTAAAATATATGGAATTAATTAACCCCTACTGTACAATTACTACTTTAGATAAGGAATCAAAAAACTGTTTGACCCTAATAATATCAAAAAATTTGGTGAACCATAACATATTGAATATATTATTGTTACTAACAGCAACCTGTAACTGTTCATTTTAAAAATCATGACTGACATATTTATTTATTCAGCCAAAATAGACCTTTTTCTCTTTAACTGGTACTTGATACTTCATCAATGTTGCACATGTAAAATACATCAAAATATATGCAGTAAGATGTATTTGGGTATAGGACGAGTTTGGAATAAGTCCAAGACTCAGATTTTTATTAGAAATTGTTTTCACTTAATTGTTTTACAGTGATCAGCTGGGGATGATCTGGTCATAGCAGTGCATTAAGGAATTCTCTACTTTACTAATTTGAACTGGGACAAGGCAGTGCATGAGCTCACTTAACTTTTCATGCAAATTATATGATTTGACTTTGCAGAATACTCCTGCAATGACAAAAGCTTTCATAACTTACTTTCAAGCTTTCAAACTCAGAGGCACACTAGCCCTGTTCCTCGCTGTAATTTAAAGTGAGTTTGCTTTTCGGAGTAGTAATTTCATATTAAATAAACATGGGCATTCAATCACATTTCACGGCCCCAATTCAGATCAAACAAAAGGTGCCTCATTGCAAACAAATTCAATTTCAGCACAGAAGATTAAGACATGTTTTTACAAATGAAATAAAATGATTTTCGAGTATTACTGCATTAGCAAAATGAAGTCCCTGGGTGGTAAGGTGTCGTGGTGAAATAAGCAGCTATTCCAACCCGCTGCCTAGAATAAAGAGCCTTTCTTTCATGCATTTTCACATTTAAGAAGAAAATCAATTTGCACTTCTCCAGAAAATGATGAATGTAACAGCTGTCTAAAAGTTAATCACTGAGACTTCATCAAAAATGGAAGCTCATGGCCCCCCATGCCCACTCTACCAAAAAAAGTTTGATGCAAAGTTCTGTTAGTTCTCCCATATTTATGAAATGTGCATTGAGGGAGAGAAGATAAATTAAGATAGGCCGTCATAAATTATACATGGTTACAGATGCTGCTGCTATTCATGACATAAATGGCAGTCTAAATTGCATGAATTATAAGTGCTGCTGGTTAACTTTGGCTGAGCGGCGTTCGCTTAAAGTCTCCAAAGGAGTGTGTTCGGAGGACACAGAGGGATCTTTATGCTACTTGGTGCTTGAGGGGTAGTGTGCTGTGGCAGCTGCTGTACGGACAATAAGACGAGCGTTGCCTTCCCTCCGCTCACCCATGAGCAGAGACCTGGCAGTCCCTCCCAATGTGATCCATATCAGGCCGCAGGAAACCAGGAGAACTGGCGGCGCAGGCAAACAGTCATTTTTTAATGTTTTCATACAAGCGGAAGAAAACAGTGTTTGCACTTCACAGCCTTTCATACTCTTCCTAATTATGCTGCTAAAACCGATAAGAGCAAATCATTGACCTACTTTTAAAAATAAAAGTCTAATGCATCCTTTTTGGAGGATAATTACAAAGTGCCCAAGTTTTCTTCCTACATTCCAGAATGATTTATTCCACTTTTTTCTTACTGGCTGGCAGTGTTCTTGATAAAAAAGGCTTTTCTGCACTGTCTTCAAAGCACAAAGTGGTGTCTTGAGTGTTTTATAGCAATAGTTAGCTCTTACAAGTTCACAGTGGTTACCCAGGTGCTATACATCAACCCTCTTTAGCTTTCTTCTACTCACGGGAGGAACATAATCAACAACATGCACTCTATCAATCACACCTAATTTAATGCCTTTAATATGATTAATAAAACTAGAATACTACCAATAACAACAACAACAACAACAACAATAATAATAATAATAATAATCATCATCATCATCATGGTCATCGCCATCGTCATCATCATCTAAAATAAGTATTATTGTTCTTGTTATTATTGTTAATATTATTACAGCTTTTGACATTATTAATTGTGTCTTTTTAGGTGACCAGTCAGCTAAATGCAAGTTAGATCGAATTGCCCCAAAGATTGAAGGACCAAAATCAAGGGCAAATGACATTTATAGCTTCAGCCAGCTATCAGTAGAATTCCTATTATCGTGACTGATTCTAGTCATAAAAAAACTATTTAAAACCAGTTCATATAGTCCCCCGCTGTTTTTCCTCAGCAGTCCATAACACCCAGCTGTATCTTATCCAACATATCTGCTAATAACTGTTTAAACACCAGGAACATTAATCAAGATGTCATCACCACTGAGGCTAAGGGAGTCAGTTTGAATTACTTTGTTAGGGGAATGACGCTGAAGACCATAGATAAGTAATATTTTAATTCTCTCAGCGCCAATAGTACCATATCCCTCATATATCAAAGCCATGCCTATGGAGGACCAGCAGCGAAAATGGAACATGTCCATACCACAGATATATATTACGGGCATTATAATGTTTCGTAACAGAATTCCATTTGGAGGACTACAATAAATATGGCGGCAAACTCGTGCCTCATGTATAGTGCCGTGACACAGTGCAGTTTGACTATTTATTTATTTATTATTTATCTAACCTTTAATTCAACCTTGGCCTGTGGTGTTGTTCACGAATATATTTACATGATTTACATACTGCAAATCTAAAACAATAGCTTCTGGTATACCTCACACACCCTGCAGTGAGCTTTAAAAAAAATAAAAAACCTAATTATTTATGGACTTACACTGCCATTGGGGCTACTGAGACATATGCAATGAAAATATAACTACAGAAACAATTGGGAAATGGAAAATATAAAGTATTGAAATATGAAAAGGAAATTTAGAATTGTTACAAAGGTTTCATTTATTTTTTGTTGAAAAATAAAAAAAATCTAAACTGGACATTGTGGCACCGCACGGGGCGTGACGGTGCAGGCGGGGCGGCACAGAAATGCACAGACCGGAGGTTTGGGGAAAAATAGCCCAACAGGGCCTTTTATTAACCAAAAGTATCTACACAACTCAAAACCAAACTCAACACCAAAAATCTCCTGTCGGAAATTAACTTAAAGTAACGCGAACAAAACTATAAATAACGGTGTCCGGGAGACCGCTGGGGGGATCCCTCTTCAACGCAGGAAGAGGGATGTTGTCCTGTGTCTCTGCCGGATTCTGCAAAAATAGGAACAAAGTTATTTACAGGTTTCACCGCTCTCCAGCCGCCCAAAACCCCTCTCCTCAAGGGAGACAAACGGCCTCCTTTTGAGGCCCCAGCCATCTCCCTGGAGTGGCGGCAGCTGTGTTGCCTCATTGACTGCAGGTGTGCTGCCTGCCAATGAGGGAGTTGAGGAATGTTCACTCTGCCGCTCTCCAGGGTCCTGTGGCTGGGCTTCCTAGTTGGGCGCTGTCCTAGGTCCTGAAAAGGCGGCCTGGTGGCAGGTTTCGGCTGATGCCTATAAGGCTGGGAGGGGCACTGTGGAGCCATGCCCCGATCCACGCCACATTCCTCCCCCCTAAGCGAACCGCCACCAGTGCTGGCTGCGGCCGCCCAGAGCGCGTGCAGGCGGGACAGGGCGTCAGCGTTCCCATGGAGCCTTCCTGGACGGTGGACCACTTCAAAGTTGAAGGGCTGGAGTGCCAGGAACCAGCGGGTCACCCTGGCATTGGCGTTCTTCTCCCGGGCCATCCACTGGAGGGGCGCGTGATCTGTAACCAGAGTAAACTTCCGCCCGAGCAGGTAGTACTGGAGTGCAGAGAGGGCCCATTTAATGGCAAGGGCCTCGCGCTCAACAGCCGCATACCGCGATTCACTCGGGCGGAGCTTACGGCTCAGAAATAACACGGGGTGCTCCTCATCGCCGTGTACCTGGGACAGAACCGCGCCCACCCCCGTCTCCGACGCGTCTGTTTGGACCAGGAAGGGCCGGTCGAAGTCCGGGGTATGGAGGACCGGGTCCGAGCACAGGGCGGCCTTCAGGTCCTGGAATGCCCTCTCCTGCTCCGGGCCCCACAGCAGTTTCTCCGGAGACCCTTTTCGGGTGAGGTCGGATAAGGGTGCGGCTGTGGAGGAGAAATGAGGGATAAAACGCCGGTAGTACCCGGCCAGCCCCAGGAAGGCACGTACCTGGGTCCTGGTGGTAGGCCGGGGCCAGTTCTTCACGGCCTGCACCTTCTTCTCTTGGGGCTTGAGCAGGCCCCGACCGATGGTGTAGCCCAGATACTGTGCCTCGTTTTGCGCTATGCAGCACTTGGCGGGATTGGCGGTGAGGCCAGCTTGTCGCAGCGCCCCCAAAACAGCCTGGACGTGACTCAGGTGGTCGGCCCAGGTGCCGGAGTGGATTACCACATCGTCCAGGTAGGCTGCTGCATAGCGCTGGTGTGGCCGGAGTACGATGTCCATCAAGCGCTGGAACGTTGCGGGGGCCCCATGGAGCCCGAACGGCAGGACCCGATACTGGAACTGGCCCACCGGGCTGGTGAAGGCAGTCTTCTCCTTGGCTGACTGGGTGAGGGGGACCTGCCAATAACCTTTGGTTAGGTCCAGTGTTGTAATAAAGCGGGACTCACCCAGTCGCTCGAGTAGCTCATCCGCCCGGGCCATGGGGTATGCGTCGAAGTCGGACACAGCATTGAGGCGTCTGAAATCGTTACAGAAGCGCAGGGAGCCATCGGGTTTGGGCACGAGGACTATGGGGCTCGACCAAGGGCTGCAGGCCTCCTCAATGACTCCCATTGCTCTCATCCTCTCAATCTCCTCCACGACGGCCGCTTTCCGTGCCTCCGGGATCCGATATGGGCGTATGTTCACCACAGTGCGCTCCGGTGTACGAATATGGTGCTCCATTAAGGTGGTACGACCTGGGAGAGGGGAGAACACATCACGATTTTGGTCAACTAGTTCTCTCACCTCTTGGACCTGGCGGGGGCTCAGGTCAGCACCATATCGCACAGTCTCCCGGGGCGCAGGGGTTGTTTCTTCTGTGGTGAACATCGCCGCCGTTGCTGCTGCAGGACCCTCTACCCACCTCTTGAGCAGATTCACATGGTACACCTGCTGCGGTTTCCGGCGTCCGGGCTGGTCAACGCGGTAGTTCACTGGTCCCAGTCGCTCCTTGATAGTATAGGGTCCCTGCCATGTGGCGAGAAACTTGTTTTCAGGAGTGGGTACCAGCAGAAGGACACGGTCGCCTGGCCGGAACTCTCGGGGTTGAGCGGGCCGGTTATATGTCCGCTGCTGGGCGCGTTGAGCTTCCACCATGTGCTCTCTTACCACTGGCATGACACTTGATATTCGGGTGCGCATCTCCTCCACGTGCTCGACCAGGCTCCGGTGCGGTGATGGCTGTTCCTCCCAGGCTTCTTTAGCGAGGTCCAGGAGTCCCCTCGGCCGCCGCCCATACAGCAGCTCAAAAGGGGAGAAGCCAGTGGAAGCCTGGGGCACCTCCCGAATGGCAAAGAGCACATACGGCAGGACCTGGTCCCAGTCCTTGCCGTCAGCCGCGACTATCTTCCGGAGCATCCGCTTCAACGTCTGGTTGAACCGCTCGACCAGCCCATCCGTTTGCGGGTGATACACCGACGTACGGAGATGTTGTACTCGCAGCAGGTGACATGTGTCTGCCATTACC